>NW_006922038.1:852310-860223 GCF_000298275.1 Orycteropus afer afer
TTTTTTTTTTTTTTTTAATTAATTCTACCACCCACTCTCCACCTTTTACAGGGAGTGTTCATACCATTTACATTGAAGTTATTACTGAAAATGAAATGTCTACCTCATTCATATTGCTGCTTGGTTTTTGATCATTTCTTGTCTTCTTTTTTTTTAATTCAGATTTTATATTTTTGTTTATATTTAGCTGCTTTCTTCTGATGAGATTTTCCTTTTCTTCTTTTTCTCTGATTTTTTTTTTCTTGGTGATTTCTTAGTGTTTACTCCATATATTAAGTAACACAATTTACAATTACAACAATGTTAACATATGAACAACAGTTATGATACAAACTGAACATAATAAATCTATCTGTGATATGCTCCTCCTTCCTCCATTTTTGTTGGCATGTTTTTATTAACATCAATAAACCGTCTATCTTTGATCAGTTTACTTTATGCCTGTTTCTTACAAACTAGATATTTTACGGTGTCTGTTATTTAATTATTGTGTTTATTCTCCAAAAATATCATATATTTCATCCTTATGATTGCCTGTGTTGTTGTGTATTTTTTGCCTAAGGCATTTGACTGCTAACCAGAAGGGTGGCAGTTCAAACCCACTAGCCACTTCTCAGAAGGAAGGTTGTGCAATCTACTTCCATAGTAATACCACCTCAGAAACTGAAGGAGGGGCCACTATGAGTTGGCTCCAACTCCATGGCAGTGAGTTTGGGTTTTTTGGTTTTAATCAGGATCTAGTGGGGCTGTGATATCTAGGAAATAGTTTATATGAAGTGTCAGAGCACTGTGAATACCCAAACTCAATCCATATAAACTTCCTTGACAGCAGAAGTGGCCACTCTTTTCCACGTACACTGTCTGGTCCCTGCCTTGCTTGCAGATCTTGAAAAGCTTAATGTACAGATAGATAATGATTCTTAGTTTTAACAGGATGGTTATGAACTAAAAAGAACAAATTTGGATAGTTCATGATGATATTTGGAAAATAATTTGTTGATGACACTCTAAGAATTGACCCAAAGTATAGGAAATGTTCTGTCTGATAGGAATCTTTATAAAACTATCCCCAATTCAAAAGACGTTCTTAATAATCATATGGACAAAATTACCTTTCTGGTTATACCAACTAGAATCCATCCCCAAACTCCACAGATTGCTGTACTCTATCATGAACAAAGTAACCACGGTAGCATGGTTACTCACAGACTTACCTAGCCAATGCTACTGCCAACTGATCTGTTTTCTAGGAGCAATGCCTAAACTGATACTCAGGCTGGCAATTGACACAAGGAAGACCAATCATCTGGAGGTGTTTGGTCCCCTTCTACTATGGAGGAGACAGCAATTTATCTTTATTTCAAAAGTTGTATCTGGATTTTTTTCCCTACCTTACAGATAAACTATATATTTTAAAACAATAAAAGCATTGCATGCAACATTAGTGTTGGCCTAGGAACTCTCTTACAAATAAATGAAAAATCAAAGACAAAAAAATAAGCACATAAATAAGACACTATGCTTCCACTTATAGGTGTTGTGAGTCTTTGCATGTATCCATGACAGAGAATTATCTGACTTTACATTCTTACAGATTGGCTTTTACTATCTTTGCTATGGCACGAATTGACAGAAAATAGATTGTAATGAAAGAGAGACACCCTGAACCACAACTGATTCATAGAGCTGCTTTTCATAGCTGTTATTTATAGGTACAGGAACTAAGAGGTGGAAGTGGAAGCACCACCTCTCTCTATTATATGTAATGATGTCCTCATGAAATGCTTTATTTTCCTTTGACTCTAGACATTTAGAGTTCAGAAGTTGTATTACATGAGGAATAAAAGCACCTCACAGTGGACAGAGCAGGGTCGAATTCTGTGAAATTGGAAGCTAAATTACCACTTGTCATTTTGGGCTCTTTACACCAACAGGTGAAAAGGACAAAAAGAGTTTGACAGTGTTTTCTGATTTGATTGATCTTGACAATCAAGGTGATATAAGATTGCTGCCAAATCATGGAGACAAGAAGAAACATGGATGCAACCCAGAGTTTACTCTAGCAGATTTTTTAGAGTTAGTTTTTTCAGTGCTAAAACTTAATACAATTCTAGAGCAACTCTGTATAAGCAGTTTCAACAGTAAGTCTGAGACAGTGAAATGAAGGTTTGGGTCACCAGACCCTGTAAAAAGCAGCGGCCAGCTGATATCCTGGTTGAAAGCAATTGAAGATGTAGAATAGTTTAGGAGGTAAGTCATAAATTCTAAGTATGAGTTTATAAACAACTATGCAAACAAAACAGTAGCTAAAACTTATATGTTGTGGTGCTTGTTGTTATGTGCCATCGAGTCAGCCCCAACCCATAGTGACCCCTCCTTGGGTTTCTGAGGCATTATCACTATGGAAGTAGATTGCCCCATCTTCCTTCCGAGGAGTGGCTGGTGGGTTTGAACTGCCAGCCTTCTGGTTAGCAGTCAATGCCTTAGGTACTATGCTACCAGAGCTCCCAAAACCTATATATGTATCTCAATTTACCCGTTTATTTTCCTAATATTTTGTATATATTTAGGTGGAAGTGTTCACATTTAAAATTTAGCCCTTACATTATAATGTAAATTTAAATGTAAATTTAGTTTACATCATAATGAGTTGAAATTTTGTCACAACTAGTGGAGAAACGGACATAACCAAGAGATTTTAGCTAGGAGCTGGTTGCAATAAAAGATGTATTTTCAGGTTTCTCTATATTGGGGAAGTATTAAGAGCATTTCATTGACAGGGTTCATTTAATATATAAAGTACAGAAGTGCTCAAAAAAATAGAATAAATTAATTAATACATATGTTAAACTCATATTGATCTTAGTAATTCTTTCAATTTGACATGTTATATTAGACAAATAACCTACAATTTCTAAATCTTAAGATATATTGTCATTATTGTTGCAGTGCCTTCTTACTGAAACTCTCTCTTCTTCTGTGCTTACTCTGCTATGGCCAATTCCTCATTCTAGTCATTGCCTCTTGCAGGAAGCCTTCCCGAGAGTGCTGGGTACTTCCCTTCTCATAACTGTGAAGATAGGTGTTTGATTCAAAGTATGACTAATAGGTAAAACAGTTCTCCATGCATTTGTTGTTGGGTGCCACTAAGTCAATTTTGACTCACAGCAATAATTTTCTCACATTTACACTGGACACATATCATATAATTAACTCTATCTAGCCCAGTCACAAGACACCTTGCCAATATATTTTGAATGAATAAATGAAGCTATTGGTTGAGGCTGAATATTAACCTCTGATTTTACACTTCATGGAATCACTAAAATTTCAGAGTAATAGGCTTTTATTACTATTATTATTTCATTTAACCTTACAGAACTAAGTATGGGCTATCTACTCTTATTAATATCATAAAAATATTTCCAATGTGTCAATCAAATTATTTCTATTGGTATAATTAAATGACATTTGTCAACTAATCTATATAATTAACGATGTGGGCTTCAGAGTCAGACTGCTTAGGTTTAAATCTTATCTTTAACACTAGTTAGCTATATCGTTTTGGGTAAATCTATAAAGGAGTAAAGCAAGCTCATAACAAAGGTTAGCTCTTGCTATTAGTGTTCTTATTATTGTTTCTTGAGCACCTGGAATCACTTTCCAAAAGTTTGGAAAATGGTCTGTTACTTTCATGATTCTATCATCCTGATATTCAAGATCAGTTCCATAAAAAATATCAAAGGTCCACTAATGAGGGCAAAAGTAAAACCAAACCCACTGCCATTGAGTTGATTCTGACTCATGACAACCCCACATGTCACAAAGTAGAACTGTTTCATTGGATTTTCATGGCTCTGACTTTTCAGAAGCCGATGCCCAAGCCTTTCTTCCATGTTTCCATTGGGTGGGTTTGAACTACTAACATGGAGGTTAATGTTGCTGTTGTTGTTACATGCCGTTGAGTCGGCACCGACTCATAGCGACCCCTCCTTGGGTTTCCGAGGCAGTATCACTACGGAAGTAGGATTGCCCAACCTTCCTTCCGAGGAGTGGCTGGTGGGTTTGAACCGCCAGCCTTCTGGTTAGCAGTCAAGTGCCTTAGGCACTATGCTACCAGAGCAGGTTAATAGCAGAGAGCAAAGTGCTTGTGCCACCGAGGCACCAGTAATGTGGGTAGAAGACTCATGAGACTCATCATGGCTATGATGGTGGAATCCGTCATAGCCAACCTGGACATGCTCTGATTCCATGGCTGTTCTGCAGCTGAGACCCCTCTCTGGGACCCATTGGAAGGTATAAAAGGACTTGGTATAATGAGCCAAGTGGTAGCTAAGTAACAGTGTTATAAAAAGTATCCGCTTTACTGATTTTCTTGAATTAAGCAGTTTCACTTAAATCCAGCCTAAATCCAAGCCATTTAGCCAGATAACCTAATGAACCTAGATTCCTCTAATGCTAGGATGTACAATACTGTTGTATTCCAAAAGATGTAACATGCTATGTTAGAAAAATCACCTGCTATTTCTAAACCCTAAGACATTTTTCAGAAAAGCATGTTGTACAGAAAAGCATGACCACTATTGAAGAGCTGTCAGTGGGGCATGCACCTGAGTTGTTTCAGATGTGTCAAAACACTTGCACCAAGTCCTCACTATTTTCATATCCTATTCCTTTGTGGAAAGTAGCATGAAAATGGGGATTGGATAGAAATTCAGAGAAAATGACTGGGTTGCTCAGAGATAAACCATATTTCTAGATGTGAAGCTAAGTTGTTAGCCAACTGAGATAACTGATCAAAAATAATAGTAGTAGTAACAGCCCCTTACACTTGGTGTAATTTACATCCCCTCAAAAAAAAAAAAAAATCACTGCCATAGTTAATAAAGTTCTGGTACATGTATTACCTTGTTGGCTCTCCCAAGAAGTAAGCACGTATGCATATGACTATACTGTTTTCTATAAAGGATGAAAGAAACCCAGAGATATTATGCACAAAATTACAAAGCTTATAATTGAAGAAACTTGAACTAGAATATATGGTTTAGAACAAAGATCAATTTTTCAACCATGTGATGGTAGAATTACAGGAATACTAAAGAAAAAAATAAATAAACTCACACAACTCTGAAACTTTGTTTCATGAGTTTTCTCCACAAGGATCATTTGACCATGAAATGGAACGTTGATGTATTCATTATTTAGGAAGTAGCAATGATTAAACATAATGGTGTTGGTCGGTTTTATGCCTTCTCCCTCTTCCTGGCTGAGCTCCTGAAAGTGTTTATACTTTAAGCATCAGCAAAGATGTTGGTTTAACTCCACTCCTAAGAACAATACAAATTTTTTAACTACCCCTAAGGTGAACTTGGTGGTATAGTGGTTATGGTATGGTCACTGGTTTGAATCCAGATGGGACAATCTTAATGCATAAAGATTTCCAGCCAGGAAAACCTAATGGGGGTTGCTATGAGTTGCAATTGACTCTATGGTAGTAAGTTTGGTTTGGTAAGATGTGCATGACCCAAGTCATGATATTTGCAATCATGTCACATGCATGTGAAAGATGGACAATGAATAAGGAAAACTAAGGAAGAGTTGATGCTTTCAATCATGTTGTTAATGAAGAACGGTGACTATACCATGGATTTCCAGAAAGAACAAATCTGTCTCAGAAGAAGTACAACCAGAATGCTCCTTAGAAGCGAGGATGGTGAGACTTTGTCTCACACACTTTGGTCATTTTGTCAAAGGGTCCAGCCCCTGGAGAAGGACATCTTTTTGGTAAAGTAGAGAGTCAATGTAAAAGAAGAAAACTGTTTTGAGAATTACCAAGGGAGGCTAACACCTCTTGAGTAATTAGGAGAAGACCAAAAACCTTACCAGGAGGCGTGCTTAGAGACATAAGACATTTATTATAAGGAAAGTGAGAATAGAGTAAAGCAGAGAATTTACAATATAAGAGTAGGGAAGGAGCTTACATATATCAGCAGACGGCGAGTGACGCAGCATTGGCAGGCTGGTCCAACTCCAAGTAATAGCTGACCCCCACCCATTTTCCAGGGACATTTATGCCAGGGTTTGAGGAGCTTGAAATGGGGGCTGCATATCTGCTGCCAGACAGGATGGCCTCAGGCCCAGGCTGATGAGGGCCTTGGGCAGTGTCTCGTGACCACCACCAGTGCAACACTCTGATAAGATGCTGTCCTCAGCAGTTTCATGGGCTGTAAATATTCTAAAGAGGGGCTGCACTGGCCTTGGGCAGGAAACCAGGAGTGATTTAACAAATCCCTCTCTTGACCAACCAAGATGGAGTCGGGAATCATTTTGGGGATCTTTAGAGCTGTGACCCATACAAAGACCCTCAACAAGATGGATTGACACAGTGGCTGCAACAATGAGCTCTAACATAATGACAACCATGAGGATGGTGCAGTCTAGGCAGTGTTTCATTCTTTTGTGTATAGGGTTTCCATGATTCGGAACTGACTCAAAGGCACCTAACAGCAATAGCAACAGTTCAAATCCTTTGTGTAATTCTGTTTAAGAAGACAAAAAAGAGAGAAAGAAAGAAAAAATGCCTAACAAGTAATGTTATGGAAGTCTGTCCCTAAACTTGGAGTAAATTAATAGACCAACTGTGATGTTTCTTCCAAAGCATTTTGTATGGTTATTAATCACCTATTTTAAATTCACATTCTTGGAAACAAACAACTCTGCCTGAGTTTTCTTTTTCTTTTTGTATGAATAATCAGGAAACATAAGAAACCTTATCCTTTCTTCCAAATCTGGAGTAGATGTTTTATTAAGATCAGGTCCTAGTGAGGATATCCAGGTAAACATTAGTAAAATGATGAAATTTAAAAGGAAAACATATTTTCCCTGAAATATCCTGCTAATTCTCAAAATGAACAAGTGACTACCATGCTAATAATGTAAAAACAAGCAGCAAAATGTAATCTCCACACATAGGAATGTTGAGTTTCTCTTTGTAGAAACAGTTCCTTTTCCATTTCAATTGAGACAATAAAAAATGTTTTTCTTTAACTGAGTATCCATATTGATTTTGCTTTATGATCCATGTACCTTCTCCATGACTTCATCTCCCTCACAAAGACCACAAATAAGTCAAAAGTCATCCATCATCTAGAGTATTTTCAATTTTCATGATGGAGCAACACAGTTTTTGACCAGAATACCAAGTATAATAATCTTCTTTGTCTCATTTGACAAGGAATTATATTAGTTCTATTAAAAAAAAACAAACAAACAAACAAACAAAAAACCTCATTAACCCACATTGTTCTTTTTCAAAACCAGAGGCTTAAGATTTTATGTTAGATGTTGACTAACCATGCATCTCACATACCCTTTTATTTCACTGAAAAGGTTCAGATGATGTTACCCATAAATGAACTCTACCTCTTGGAAAAAAATGTGGTTAAAAAGATAACATAAATTCCTGGGTGAGACATGAATTAACTAGACATTTTGAGAGTGCTGGCTGTTTAAATTTCCAGCACATCTAATTAACCTTGTAAGTATTACATTCCAGTCGATTCTGAGAAACTTGTGCACATGCATGAAAAAAATCATTGCCACAGTGATGTGGTGAGTGGTTCACATTGTACACCTCCAGGTGCCTTTTTCCACCCAGAATTAAATACTCATCAAGCTGCATATTAGAATCTACTTGAAACTTTTCCAATACTTGTTCTTTTTATTTCATGTCTTTTCATTTTTAACTCCTAATGAGAACAGGAGGAGCTCTAATAGCGTAGTGCCTAAAGCACTTGACTGCTAACCAGAAGGCTGGCAGTTCAAACCCACCAGCCACTTCTCGGAAGGAAGGTTGGGCAATCTACTTCCATAGTGATACTGCCTCGGAAACCCAAGGAGGGGTCACTATGAGT
>NW_006922038.1:861037-863342 GCF_000298275.1 Orycteropus afer afer
TTTACTTCTGATGATAGGAGACCATTAGCTGCATCTTAGATGGCCGCTTGAAAGCTTTTAAGACCCCAGTTGCTCCTTACCAAAGTAGGATGACGAACGAGGCTTCTATGTATTTTGTTGTGCCAATTGAGTCTGGTGTCCCCCAGCACTATGGGCCTAAGATGGTGGTAGATTCATTGGATCTCTCTCCGACAGTGTCTTGGGTGTCTGTGAGGGATTACTCTGTGTCTGTCTTCTGTTGTTTCTGTAAGGATTGCAGGTATTTTGTATCACTGATGTTTATGCAATATTAGCTTCCACTTAATCTATCCTTGGTCTAGAGTATACTCCTATTCACTGACTCCTAGCTGATCCTCTCAGGTGTTTCTCTGTACCCTGGTATTTGGTATTAATGCTAATCCAGTATGTGGGCACACTGGTTGGTATTCGCATCTGTTGTCTATCTCCTATGTGCACAATTCAGTGTCCTCCCTTTTCCTAATATTATCATGGTGGTCACAGACTCTTTCCACACATCCTCCCCCTTACCCACGTCAGCATGTGGGCCCCAACTAGCTCAGAATTAATCCATCACCTTTTCTCCCCACTCCAGTAACATACAAAATGAGTTCCCTTTCTCAAGCAAACCTTCTTTGTCTTTTTACAATAATGGGCTCATACAGTATTTGTCCTTGTGTGATTGACTTATTTCACGCAGCATAATGTCCTCCAAGCTTATCCATGTTATGAGATGATTCACACATCTCTCATTGTTCTTTAATGTAGCATAGTATTCCATTGTGTGGATATACCATAATTTGGTTATCCACTCATCCGTTGATGGGCATTTAGTTTGTTTCCATCTCTTTGCTATAGTGAATTGTGCTGTGATGAACATAGGTGTACATATGTCTGTTTCCTACACTGTCTCTCACCTCTTTAGGATATATTCCTAGTAATGGAATTGCTGGGTCAAATGATATTTCTATTTTCAGCTTTTTAAGGAAACACCATACCATATGTCACAATGGCTGTACTATTTTACAATCCTACCAGCAGTGCACAAGAGTTCCAATCTCTCCATAACCTCGTCAGCATTTGTTATTTTCTGTCCTGTTGAACTTTGTTATTATTGCTGCAGTGAGATGATATCTCACCATTGCTTTGATTTGCATCTGTCTGATGACTAATGATTGTGAGAAATTTCTCATGTGTTTGTTGGCCACCAGTATATTATCTTTGGTGAAGTGTCTGTTCAAGTCTTTTGCCCATTTATGAATTTTTTTTTTTCTTTTTGGTGTTGAGGTGTTGAAGTTTTCTATAGATTTTAGAGATAAGTTCTTTATCAGATATGTCATAGGCAAATATTTTCTCCCAATCTGCAGGTTCTCTTTATACCCTTCGGATGGTGTCTTTCTATGTGCATAAGAATTTAATTTTTAAAAGGTCCCAGTCATCTAGCTTTTTTTCTACCTCCTGTGCATTCTGGGTTATGCTTTATAGTGTATTTATGCCATAAATCAGGCCCCCAGATTGCCCCTATTTTATCTTTGGTGAATTTTATAGTTTTGGGTTTTACATTTAAGTCTTTGATCCAGCTTGAGTTTGTTTTTGTGTATGGCATGAGGTATGGGTCTTATTTCATTTTTCTCCAAGTGGATATCCAGTTTTTCCAGCACCATTTGTTAAAGAGGCTGTCTCTTCCCCCATTTAATGGGTTTCGAACCTTTGTCAAAGATCAGGTGTCCATATATGGATAGGTCTATATCTGGACTTTTGATTCTGTTCCATTGGTCTATCTGTCTATCTTTGTACCAATACCATGCTGTTTTGATTACTATGGCTGTATAGTAGGATTTAGGATCTGGGAGTATGAGACCCCCCACTGTGCTCTTCTTCTTCAGAAGTGCTCTGCTGATTTGAGGTCTCTTTCCTTTCCATATGAAGTTGGTCATTGTTTTTTCCATGTCCTTATAAAATTTTGTTGGTATCTGGATTGGGATTGCATTAAATGTGTAGATTGCTTTCGGTAGTATTGACATTTTCACAATATTCAGTCTACCTATCCATGAACAAGGTAGATTCTTCCATTTATGGCTTTGCTGTCTCTTGTAGTAGCATTTTATAGTTCTCTTTGTATAAGTCTTTTGTGTCTCTGATAAAGCTTTGTTTTGGTTACCTAGTGACAAGAAATATACCACAAGTGGGATGGCCTTGAAAACAGGAGTTTATTCTCTTATAGCTTGGAGGCTTTAAGTCCAAGTTCAAAGTGCCAGGCTCTAGGGGCTGGGTGAAAGCCCCTCAACCTTGGGGTCCAGCTCTGCCT
>NW_006922038.1:864647-922187 GCF_000298275.1 Orycteropus afer afer
TTTTTTTTTTTTTTTCCCATGATCTGTTCAATTTCCTCTTTTGTTATAGTTCTGTTCAAGTATTCTATCTCTGAATGGGATAGTTTAGATAGGTCTTGTGATTCTAGAAACTTGTCCCATCTCTTTTAGGTTCTCAAATCTGTTGGAGTACAGTTTTTCATAATATTCTGTCAGTATCTTTTTTTATTTCAGTTGGTTCAGTTGTGATGACACCCTTTTGTTTACTATTCTTGTGATTTCGAAGAACCAGCTTTTTGTTTTGTTGACTTTCTTTTTTTTTTTTTCTTTTGGTTTTGTTTTTGTTTTCTGTTTCATTTATTTCTCCTCTAATCTTTATTATTTCCTTACTGCTAGATACTGTAGGATTCTTCTGTTGTTCTTTTTCTACTTGGAGTTGTTGAGTTAGACTGCTGATTTTGTTTCTTTCCACTTTCATTTATCCATTTCTTGTCTAAGTAACAGCATCCAATGTTCACTTTAATATGAAAGATTTTCATAACTAAAGTTTTACTTGATACTTTATTTTCCAACATACAAAAAAAAAAAAAAAACACCAATACAAAACCTATGACAGTCGAATCCATTCTGACTCATGGCTCTCCCTTACAACAGCGAGTACAAACTAACATCATTCCGTCCCTGTAAACTAAAACCAAAGGAGTTGCCATCAGATTGATCCTGACTCACGGCAGCCTCTGTGTCAGAGTAGAACTGCCCTAGGATTTTCAAGGCTGTGACCTTTCAGAAGAGGATCTCCAGGCTTGTCTTTGAAGTACCTCTGAGTGGGCTTGAATTGCCAACTTTTCAGTTCAGAGTCCAGCATTTGCCATTTTTACTTCCCAGGACCTCCTTCCATGCCAATTGCATGTCCTTTCCTTAAAGCAAGCACTTCCAAATTAACTTTTGTAAAGGTAAATGAGTATTTGGAAATTTCCTCTGTGTGCACTGGGTACCATTTAAAATCAACTTGGAATTTATTATTGGATTTAACAATAAGATATTAATCACTTCTTATATCATGAATTCCAGACCATAAATAAATAGTATTTTCTAAAAGTATACATAAAAATGCAAGTTAAACATAAAAATAATTAAGAACATATCCATTTCTAATTACTCAAGTAGTTTATTTTATAAAGATTAGCACAAGTCTGGTCCCTAAGGGTGAAGGTTAAAGATGTGCCAAATATCACCTTTTCCAAACTGCAGTGCCACACCATAATCTCCAACATCACTCTGCCTCCTCCCCTTAGTACTTCCCCTCCCATCTTAGCATTTCATATTCCACTGTAAAGTCTCACAAAACTCACCACCTGCCAAGGAAACAGCTTGTGCGGTGGTAGAGGCTGAGATGTCAGCAAGTCCCAAGTCCAGGGGAAGGTCTGAAGGATTCTCCTCACTCAAGTGGCTGCAGGGGCTGGTGAAGCTAAATCGATGGGTCGGGTGACCAGCTGCTATCTCAAGTCCGGGGATGAGATGATGACAAACTGGAGCAAGAGGGTGAATTTTCCCAGAACATTCAAATAAGTACCCTCAAGGAAACTAAGGGTGGTAACTTGAGTCCCACCCGCCAGCAAGATGAGACTCAAGATACATCCCACTCTAAACAGGCATGTTGTTGTTGTTGTTGTTATGTGCCGTCGAGTCAGCCCTGACTCATAGCGACCCCTCCTTGGGTTTCCGAGGCAGTATCACTACGGAAGTAGGATTGCCCAACCTTCCTTCCGAGGAGTGGCTGGTGGGTTTGAACCGCCAGCCGTCTGGTTAGCAGGCAAGTGTCTTAGCCACTATGCTACCAGAGCTCCCCTAAACAGGCATAGAGACTAGGATTCGCAGTGTATCACAAAATGAAGGACTATGGCTAGAAGGGCCATATTAAGCAATTCACTGCAGTGCACTAATAAATAAATAAATAAATAGAATGATTGGTTTCGTCAAGCAAAATCACTAGATCAAAAAGTGACTCTGATAACTTTGACCCTTTTAAATGAGAAAATCACAACAACTATTGGACTAATCAGGATGGCTGTGCAGAAATTTGATGGTCACAAAATCACCACTTATATGGATAAGCACCCTGTGTGTACAAAATCTGTCTTGGAAGGAGTACAGTCAGAATGGCCTTTGAAAGTGATAATAGCAAGACTTTGTCTCATGTCCTTTGGATTTGTTAACGGGACAAACCAGTTCCTGGGGAAGGCATCACTCTTGATAAATTAGACGGACAGTAAAAATGAGAAAGACCCTAAGAAGATGGATTGACACAGTGGCTGCCACAGTGGGCTCAAATGTGGCAACAATCGTGAGGATGGTGCATGACTACACAGTGGTTCCTTCTTATATAGAGGGTCACTGCAAGTCACAAGGAACTCAACAGCACCTATCAATAGCAATAACTTCTACACAAACATAGGACCACTGGTGGTACAATGTTTAGGTGCTGAGCTGCAAAAGGAAATGTCAGTGGTTCAAACCCACTTGCTGCTTAGCATGAGAAGGAGAAGACAGTCAGCTTTGATAAAGATTTACAACCTTGCAAACCCTATGGCGCATTTCTACTCTGTCCTATAGGGTTCCTAATGGTTGAAATTGACTCAATGGCAATGGTTTTTTTTTTTTTTTTTTAATTTACAAAAATTAAGTAGAATATGAAACTATTTATCTCTGAAGAAAATTCAGAACTTTGCACATACAGGAATACACATTCAAGACTGCTTTTGTGATTGCTAATATTTGTTCACTTTATTGGGTTTGTGGTGGTGGTTTTGTTTTTATTTTACTGTCCATAGAAACTATTAAAATATATGTCTTTGGCTGTCTGTGTTTCAATCCCTAAAGTAACATCACTATTTTCATTTTTCTGTAATTATTCCTTAAAGATATCTAGGATTAAAAAGTAAAAAGTTCACATTTCTCAAAAATAGTGAATCAGATGACTACTTTCAAAGAGAAACAGAAAAACTGAGAAGAAAGAGGAGAGGGACTATGTAAAAGTGAAAGTGAACAAGAATTTTCCCCCAATTAAAATGTGGAAATGTACTTCTTTTCTCCAAATCTTAGATAGAAAATAATTCCTAAGAGGGAAACGATGTCTGCTTAATCTCTCTGGTAACTGTTTTCTTTGTTTTCCTTTCCTAGCTGTTCTTTCTAAGATAGATCTAGTGTGCACAGCAGAAAAATAAACACTATATTCTGCACATACCATATTACACACACAGCAATTTGTATGATAATTTTTTTCTTGATTGCAATTTACTCTTTAAAAATGCAAATTGTATAATTGCTGCCAGAAAATGTTCTCAATGTGTACCAATGGGGAGAAAAAACAGGATGCATAAAAGTGCTATACATTTTGCAGAATAATGTGTTTATAGAATAAAAAAAGGAGTGTGCTATATTAGACAAATCCATTATGGAAGAAATACACATTGGATTGAAAACCCTTAAAGATAGAAGGTAGAAGTTTCTAGACATTTGTTGACCACTGCCTCCACATCGCCCTCATTCTTCTAAAAACTGTTGCAAATAGCACAACATCTTGCTTTTATTTTGTGTGGCTCTCTCTCTCTCTTTTTCTGATAGATTTCCCAAATTACACCAATTAGGACAAGAATAATGTCATAAAGTCTAAAATTAAGCATTCAAACATGCAATTACCTAGACATAGTCTATACAGCATCAGAAAAAGAGAATCTAGGCTCACAATCAAGTGTACACATAGTTGAAAATGTAGACTTTGGTAAGAATAAACACATACCTACTATATATACTCTCCATATATTCTTTAACAAGTTTTTTTTTTTTTTTAATGACTATATAGATAGATGTAGACCAAATTATTCTCATACAGTGGAATGCCATCCTAAGGATCAAAAATAATAATATAAGAGCTGATCTTTATTGGAGGCATTCTAGTGGCACAGTACCTAAGGCATTTGACTGCTAACCAAAAGGTTGGTTGTTCAAACCCCCAGCTGCTCTGTGGAAAGAAGATGGGACAATCTTCTTCTGTAAAGTCTTACTGCTTTGGAAACTGAATGGAGGTCTCTATGAATATGAATGCACTCAATGGCCATGGGTTTGGTTTGTTTTGGATCTTTCCTGAGCACCTGCTATGTACCCAGTTGTGCACTCAATGCATTATAGAGCTTTTTGTTATTAGATTATTTAAAATCCCCAATGCATTATTAATAGCTCCCAATTTACAGACAGGGATTTGATGTGCAAAATGTGTGATTAAGAGTCATGCTCAAAGCTCAGATTCATCCACACATGTCTGATCCCACAGCCCGCATACGTGCTGCTGTCACTACTTGCTCCCACAGTCAACTGCCAGACCAGTTACTAATCGGCTTTGTCAGGCACATGGGTGAGTTAGTTATTGGTGAGTGCCTCAGTTACACTCATCTGTAAAATGGAAATGCTAACTCATCTGTTTACATAATTTTCCAGGGAGCTGTGAAACATGTAAGTAGTTTTGAAAACGTATGTGTTACATATACATAAACCATGCACATTTTCCTCGATAATATCGGGTTTTTCCCACATGCACTATTTTTTTAATGCATAAAAATACAAAGCAATGTGAAACGAAAAATATTGTCTTTAAAATCAAACAATGATAATCAAATCCTGATTCAGGAAGAGTCCTCAAACCCAATAAGATTAATTTTCTTCTTCTGTAAAATGAAGATAATAATATTGACCTTACAGGATCATTGACAGATCTGAAATAACTCATGGAAAACAATTTGACATGCAGTAGACTCCAAGTAAATCATGTCTATTATTATTATTTCATGAGCCAGAAAAAATATCTGAACACTGTCAGTACATAAAAGCTTAGTTGCCTTCCCAGTTTGCATAGTACTTTTACATATGAAATTTCCAGCTGCCTTAATGAAAGAAGACTCTAAGTTTTAATGAGCAAGAAAGTAAACAAACATAATCATTTTCCCCCTAATACAGATATAATACTTGTATTAACCCAATTAGAGAAAGTCATTCTTTCAAGATTATAATGTGCTATCTTTAGTCAGGTTTAAGTTGCATATATAATCCTTTGTTAAAATGTGACTTACTTGTTCTCAGATTCATCTGAAGGATGAAGACAATAAGAGGCACCCACATTACACTGTGTGTGAGACTATCTATCCTGTACTTGCTAAGAAATCGAGCAAAATCAATCCTATGATCATTGGATGACCATCACTTCCAGCCTGTAAGTGCTTAGAGAGACTAAGAAAGTAGCTGGAAATTAGAAAGAAAATTATTTGGAGAGAGGACTACTGTGAAGCCCTTTCCCCTTTGTGTAGAGTGCTGGCAAATGCCCCACCTATCTCAGATATAACAAAACAAATTCCAAAGGAACCATGGAAAGAGCTTGATATGTGTTCTCTAAATTTCTGAGCACAGAAGCTTGGTGTTTGATATACACCAGAGAAAAATAGGGGCCAAAGTCTTGCTTGATAACATACATGTCCATAGTTTGTCATGAATGAGTTTGTCAAGAATGAGTGAGTCCTATGCATCAGATATGGTCATATGTACAAGAACCAGCCTGGGCATGTCTTGGATTTGGTTGAAGAAAACTGTCTTGCAGATAAAGGAAAACTAAGAAAGCAGCTGCAGTCATCTTCCAACCAACCTGAGGACCCAATCAATAAGCAAAGGAGGGTAAGCTAAGAGAATGACTAAGGAGGGGAGATGAGGCTATGGCATACTGCTTTCAGTATCTGCCTATCATTGGCTTCTCCGGTTATGTAAGAGAATAAATGTTATTATTATTCATGCTAGTTTTGGTCAGGGTGTTTGTCTCTTGTAGCCAAAAGTATCATCCAAAACCAAACCAAGCCTGCTTCTGTCAAGTTGATTCCAACCCATGGCAGCCCCACGTGTACCAAAGTAGAGCTACAGTCCATAGAATCTTCAATGGCTGTAATCATGTGGATGTATATTGTCAAGCCTTTCTTTCATGATGTGGTTGAGTGGATTTGAGCCACCAATCTTCTGGTTACTGGCCAAGTACAAACCATTTACACCACTCATAACTGGTGCAATACGTAATCTGTAGGCTTGGTGTGAGAACTAGCGGAAATGTACAAAATACCATTAGCGAAATATCTAGCACTACATGAATACTACTTGTTTTCTTAAGTAAGATTTTTGATAGAAAAGAAAGAAGAAATGAGAGCATATAAATACACTGAAATGTATTAAGAAGCAAAAAATGCACATGCAAAAATATAATAAATATCATATAATATTTTAAATGGTATACGTAACTGAGTTTTTAGAGGAGGGAGAGATCTTTTCCGGCTCAAAATCCAGATGAAGTCATTATTTGAGAAAGAAGCTCTCTGGCTTCAAGTTTCAATTCACAGATACGTTTGACCACGTGTCAAGTAGGGTATAATCAGAGAAGCGGAGAAAGAGGATCCTATGTGTTATATAAAGTAAGGAATTTGTTAAAGAGATTAGATACCTATCACACAATCACAGAAGCTGGTGGAGAGGTCTATGAAAGGCAGTTTATTTATTTATTTTTGCTTCTGTTCTTGGGCCTGAAGCTGCTGTAGATCACACAGATCAACACTTGAAGAAGGAAGCTGAGCCTGACGTGGACCAGAGCCAGGGAATGCTACAACTTTGCTGATGACCTGGAACCCAAGAGGACTATTTGAAATCTGGATCCGTCTGTCTCTGTCTCAGTCTCAATCTCATTGTTACGGATCACATTCCAGGATAGACAATACCTTTTTCACAGAGCTGCACATGCAACTTGATCAAGACTCAGAAAAACTTTAGAAGAAGATCCAGTCTGAGTCAGAGGAGCCAGGAATGACAAAGCCAGACATTGTCTCATGCCAACAGCATGATATTGCAGATCAGAGATATTAGCTACATTGCTGAACTTCAATGAGTCCAAGTGGCTTTTCTCTGACCCTCAAATCTCACATAAATTTATCTTGTGGCCAACCCTAACCAGAACCACACAAGGAAGGGAATTCTTGGAATTATATCTCCAATCAGCTAAATTGACATAGCACAAAGCCACCACTGCTGTATAATTTGTGCTGGAATTATTTGCAAAGATTTATGTATAAGGAAATTTCACATAAATGACCAAATATGTGGGTTTCCCTTAAAGTGATCAGCTTGGCTGGCATTCATGTATGGTTCAACTTGAACAAAGGAGCAGTAACCCCTTTAAATGAATAAACTTGTGCTGTTCAGTTTGCCCCAGCCTATAGGCCATCAATCAACATCCATCACTGAAACCATGATATTTATCATTTGTCATCATGCTTTTCTTTTTCCTTTCACTTGGTGAGTCTGAATTCTGAAGTTATGAGTTTGGGATCCATATTTAGGGTGGATTATGGATTGAGTGCATAGGGTGAGATTGTGGTTGTGAGGGAAAAACAATAGATATTTCAGGAAGAATAATTCAAACAAGTATCTATTAAATCATGACTATTTCGAGGCTGAATGAAGCTTAACTCATGAGTAGGTGCATTGGTGAGATGTGATAGGCGGAAACTAGCTTGGGGCCAGATGATGAAAGTCTTGAATGCCAGTTTTATTTCATAGACATCAGGAAGCAATTGAAGTATTTTATAGAGGTGATGGAAATGAGCACAGCTCCATGGGAAAATCAATCTAGAAGTTTTATACTATGAATTAGGTACAAGCAAAGACAAGGATGAGTGCAATCTGTTGGGATGCAATAGTTTTTAGGGTATTGTCAATCTTCCCATGAAGACTCATCTGCTTATTCTTGTGGCCAGTGGACCATTGTCTTTGCCTCATTTAAGTAGTTCACAGATTTGAAGATCTGGATTATCACTGTGATTGATGGATAGAACTGAAAGTTTCTCTTTGTTTAAGGGCAACATATTCAGACTGGTACTCAAGTTGCTATCCAAGCTCCCTAGTCTCTTTTGTTGCCCAGACTCTTCTGGAAATCTTGCAAGAACTGTTTTGTGGCATTTTAGCACAGCTGCTTTCAATCTTGGCTGGAAACCAGAAAAAATAGTATTTTCCTTCATTACGCCTTAGCAGAGGCTCATAGAGCTTCATATTTGAAAGAGTGGATATTATGGAGACAGCATCACATTCTTTGCACAGCAAGGCTCCAGACTGACAAACAGTTAAACTGAATCTTGGTAGATGTCAAAGAAGGACAATATTATACTACTTCCAGAGAATTCATAGGTCTCAGTTACATCCCCTAAGTTAGTGACCAATTAAAAAAGAAACTATTTAAACTATTGAGACTAGGAAGCCATTATAGTTCCTTCCTGAGCAAACTATGCTTACTTTGAAAAATATAAGAAGTCAGTGTCTTTCATGAGAAATTGTCAAATCACAGAACAAAGAGGGTATTCCAACACTGATTATGTTTCAGGTAATAGAATGATGATCAAACATCTATAAAGTAACACAGATGCATTTCAGCACAATGTCAAATAAAGGTAAAATACCAAAGCTGTTAAAAGATGAAGAACTAAGTGAACAAACAAATATAAAAGCTTTGATTTCCATTAAATACAACCTGATCTTCTGCTCTCTTAGCTTGAGCAATATTCGAGACAAACCATCGGCCTTCTACTTTGATATCAACATTGTGCCATCTTTCCATTGCAAATATATCCGGTTCGATTTTATTTAAAGAACTGTAGTGTTTAGTGATGGTACCCAAATTTCAGATTGCATACCTGAAGGTGGTAAGTTACATGTTATGTGGCTGGAAGCTACGCCATACATTTTTAATGTACTAGCAGGGTCTCACATGGTGGACAGGTTTCAGCAGAGCTTCCTGATTACACAGATGAGGAAGAAAAGTCTGATATTCTTTTGAAAATTAAACCAAAGCCAAAGAAACCAAACACACTACTGTCAAGTCGGATCCAACACATAGTGGCCCCTCCTTGGGTTTCTGAGGAGGTAACACTACAGAAGTAGATTGGCCAACCTTCTTTCCGAGGAGTGGCTGGTGGTTTTGAACTGCCAACATTATGGTTAGCAGTCAAATGCCTTAGGCAATGAAAACCTTTTGTATAACAACATAATTTCACCCAGTACAATGCTGGAGGATGAGTCTTCCAGGTTGGAAAGAACTACACAAAACTCACAACAATGGACTCATACAATGGACTCATAACCCCAATCATGACATTGGCACAGGACAGGGCAACATAACGTCTCCATGAGTCAGAGACAACTTGACAGCAACTAACAACAACAACAACAACATGGTTAAGTGACAGTGGGACAGCTAAAGAGGATAAGATCATTGGTAATGGATGTGATTAAAATTTGAAAGCTTTGATGCTTCATAAAATAAGGATGCATGTTAGAATAGCGTATCTCTCCAGAGGTCCTGTGCATTGAAATCTTTGTTGTCACCTTTCATTTCCAAGCCCTTGTTCCATGTTGGCAAATTTTACTTCCTAGACTTCATATTCCTATGGAAAGTTATTTCAAAGGAGGGAAAAGGCCTTATACCTAATCAAAGGCCAATTTCTATTTTGTTCATTTGTGTTTTTACATTTGCATGGGCCCATCTTCCAATACATGATTTTATTCTGCAGGTTTCTTGGTCCTAAATCGATTTACTTCTTCTGTCCTCCCATCTCTTTGCGCCACAAATATTGTCCAATTAATGGTCCATAACCATGGGAAACTACTTAAACTCTAAGCCTGAAAGCTTTTATTTTCCAAAAAAAGGATAATACTATCTTCTTCAAAGGGTTGGTATTCAAATCAAATGAGATAATATTAATTTAAACATGTAATAATAGTAATAATAATAGGAGCTCTGGTAGCATAGTGCCTAAGGCACTTGACTGCTCACCAGAAGGTTGGTGGTTCAAACCCACCAGCTACTCCTCGGAAGGAAGGTTGGGCAATCCTAATTCCGTAGTGATACTGCCTTGGAAACCCAAGGAGGGGTCACTATGAGTCGGGGCCGACTCGATGGCAAAACAACAACAGCAACAACAATAATAATAATAACAATAATAAAACAACTGCCATTGAGTTGACTCATAGTGACCCCCATTGGTTTCCAAAGTGGTAAATCTTTATGGAAGTAGATTGCCCCATCTTTCTTCCATGGAGCAGCTAGTGGGTTTGGACCACCACAACCACTGGTTAGCAGTCAAATGTCTTAAGCACTGTGCCACCAGAGTTCCTTAAACATGTAGTAGATCACAATAAATCTAAGCTTTCCTATATCGAATCATCTGGTTACGTGTTCACACTATTTCTACACCTGGGCTCTACCCACTTCCCTGTTTCCTTCCCCTGATGACATCTTTGGATGTCATCTCCAGTTCTCTACCTTCTAGGGTCAGACCTCTAAATTCCTACCTAGGTTCTCTTGTTCTTCTGAACAATCCTTACCTGTTTACTGGTTTTCAGATAGGCTGTAACCAGACTGACATTCTTGATATAGTTTCTATCATCTATCATCCTTCAAGCAGGTCATACAGTCAGAATCCATAAGACTGAACAAATAATATTTAAAATTTAACAATGGACCTTGGTGATGGGTACAAAATATAATTGATACAACTTATGTCTTAAATCAAACACTTAAAAAACAATGTTGTGGCAAATGATGTGTTATGTTTGTACACAATTTAAAAAGAAAAATAGAAAGGTATTTTATCCTGGTACGCTTTCTACTTATCTGGCTCTGTCTTGCTTTGTTTATAATCTTGTTACTTACTGCTTTCATCAGACTTTTAGATCAGTGGCTCTCAAGTGATAACATAAAGACAAATAGTACCTATTAATTGTTCTGAAGATGCTTTCAAGCAACTCTTTTTAAATAATAATAATAATAATGCTTTACTTGTGAAGAAATTCAACAAACAAAAACCTCTTTGATGGCAGTGGGTTTGGTTTTGTATGCTTTGTTGGTCTCTTCCTCTTGCCTGCTGAGATTCTGGTGATGCATGACTTAGGATATCTTTAGATGACATCCATGCTTTCATCTACTCCACACAACTCCATGAGTCGCAAAACTTGAGCACAGAAAAACATTTAACCTACCCAAGGTCACTTTCCTAGAAAATGGAAGAGCTAGAATATGGACTCAAGTAAACTGTGTTCAGAAGCCACACTGAATCATTGTGCAATAATACACTGAATAGGAGGAAAGGTGAAGTCATGTAGCCAGTAATTGTGACAGCCATGGTGTTAGCCATACCCTTGACTACTTCTCCCTGAGATGAAGTGCCACCTGTCACATGTTAAGTCAGCCCTGAAGAATAAAAAGTCACTACAGTAATTTTATATCCTTGCTGGAGAGAAGATTGCATTTGCTATGAAAAGATGCCAAGGATCTGGCCTGTCATCCAGGTTTCTGCTCAATGGATTGAATCTGACCAGAAGCAATAGATTACCAAATCCTCTCCCTAAATCCCTCATGCTTGTGTTATTTTAGGATTTAGATACTCTTTCAGGGTGCAGAAGTTCTGAAAAAATGTCTGCAAGTAGGAAATCTTTAGAAAATGACAACATTTACATTTGGACTTGGGACTCAGCATCAACAAAATCCAAAATTAGCCTAGAATTTTTATATTCACACAAGAAAATAAGAATTCTTGTTTTCTAAGGTCTTGGACTGATTGACCATTAGAAAGTTCTTAGGCAGATCGACGAGCTATTTGGCTCATCTGCTTGGAAATGAAACTCTAGTTGGCATGTCCAGAATGAGTGAAATAGTACTTTGTAAAACTGGGGACAGACTGGGAAAAAGAAAAGGGGAAACAAGACTCAAATGGCATCTTCATTCAGAATCTGTCAGGGTTTGTCTTATTCATGTAGCCTTCCTCAAATATTTGACATTTTCCCTGAAAGAAATGTGCACAATTGTAAAGGTAAAGACTACCTCTATGTGCTACATGGAGAAACACATGAAACATAGATATTTAAAGGCAGCTTTAAGTACATAGGTAGTATTCTAAATCATCAATATGTGTGTCCACCATTATATGAAAAGTAAAGAAAGGCAGAATAATATAGCAGAAAGGGTGTGGGTCCTAGAAGTTTGTAGTCCTTATCAAAATATAGGCTCCCCGAGTTTAGTTTTCTTATCTGAAATGGGGATTTGGTTCACAGTATTTTTATGAGAAGCAATGAAAAGATCACCTCAGCTCAATGTGCTCATGTAGAAGAGGTATGGTATAGGTTAATGGCAGGAACTTGGGAGTTGGACTCTTCTCAGATATCACTTCTCCTATGTGATTTTAGGAAAGTTATTTTGCTGCCCTGGATTTATGATATGTAGTTGAAAATAATAGTGTCTATCATGAAGAATTGTGAGGATTACATTAGTAGATAATTGTGGAGTGCTTGAAATAATACCCAAATAGAGTAAGTACTATGTACAGTTTTGAAAAACAAATTGGTGAATTTCCAATTTTTTCAGCAAGATGGTGGAAAGGGCAGAAAAGCTACACAGTCCCTCTGCAACAAAGCACTGGGAAATCAATTGAAACCAATACGGAAGATGACTTAAAGCCTCCAAAGTGTAAGAGAATAAACTCCTGTTTGTTCAACTTATCCCATTTGTGGTATCTTCTGTTAGAGTAGCACTTGTTGTTGTTGTGGGCCATCGAGTTGGACCCAACTCATAACGGCCTCTCCTTGGGTTTGTGAGGCAGTATCACTATGGAAGTAGATTGCCCAACATTTCTTCTGAGGAGTGGCTGGTGGGTTTGAACCGCCAGCCTTCTGGTTAGCAGTCAAGCACCTTAGGCACTATGCTACCAGATGGCACTAGCTAACCAAAATATAACCCACATCCTCTTGATGAACTAAGATGTGTCCATCCCTCGCCTCCACCCACCTTCTTGACCAGCAGGAACTCTTGTCTCCTGAAAGAGCCTGGGTGCTGTGCCCTACCCTCACAGTTTGTTTGTTTGTTTTTAATTTGTTTTTATTCTTTTTATCTTCCTCCTTTCTTCCTTTTTTTTTTCCCCTCTATTTTTCTCATCCCTTTTCCTGGTTCCACTTTTTTTCTTCTTTCTTTCTTTTGACTCTTACCCTCCTTGTTTTTCCTTTTGCAGTTTCCCCATTTTTTCTTTACTATTCTTTGACTTTTGCTCTTTTCTCTCATTCCTTTCGCCTCAGATATTGTGGCTTTTATGTCTCTTCATCTCATTATCATCCTTTTATCCTTTTTTAATATATTTTGAAAAATATTTCTTCTCATTTATTGCATTTCTTTTTTTCTTTTTTGTAATTGTTCATTTGTTTATGTGGTTTGAGTTTTTTGTTCTCTTGCTTTTATTTGTATTTATTTATTTGTCCAACTGGGTGGGAGATAACAACTGTTCCCACACAACCCAACAATACATGCACCTTCTGCAGCCCCACTCACTGAGTAAGGACCACCACTTGCTTTTGTACCAACTGACTGATGATAGAACACAGACAATACCAGCTCAACTCACCATCAACTGCTTTTTCTGAACAGCTAACAGAGAGAGAGGGAGCTCTGGTGGCATAGTACCTAAGGCACTTGACTGCTAACCAGAAAGCTGGCAGTTCAAACCCACCAGCCACTCTTCAGAAGGAAAGTTGGGCAATCTACTTCCGTAGTGATACTGCCTCGGAAGCCCAAGGAGGGGTCATTATGAGTTGGAGACGACTTGACGGCACATAACAACAACAGAGATCTGTGCTCACAGTGTCCTTCTCTATCACACCCACCAGGATGCAGTTGGTGAGTGACTAAGTGCTAACAACTAGGGAATAGAGGAGCACAGTACCCTGCTCACACAGATACATCAAAACAAAATAAAGGAAAAAAAGTTTGGGTGAATCACATCAACATACAACTATAAATTACACATAAATACAACAACACAATATCTGGAGACAACAGATCATCAAATTCTATACAAAGAAGCAAGATTAAAAACCAAAAAAACAAACTCACTGCCATTGAGTCAGATTTGACTCATAGTGACCCCTCCTTGGGTTTCGAAGGAAGTATCACTACAAAAATAAATTGTCCAACTTTCCTTCTGAGGAGTGGCTGGTAGAATAATAGAAACAAAGGACTAGGATACAAATCCAGAAAACATCCCTGAGGAAGAAGCATCATTGGAACTCCTTGATAAGGAACACTAAACAATAGTAGGTAGATACCTTCAACAGATTGAGAGACAGATCAAGGAAAATACTGACAAAATTAAGGAGTACACAGCAAAAAGTCTAGAATAAATTAAGAAAGCAACACAAGAACAAACTGACAAAGGAAATATTAGAAATGATACAAAAACAACAAATAGAAATCCAGAAGATTAATACTAAGATTTCAGAAACAGATAACACATTGAATAGGCAGAGGAGTAGAATTGATTCAACGAAAGACAGAATAAATGAGATTGGAGACAAATAACTTAATATACACTGTTAAGGGATCAACCAGAAAAAAAAAAAAAGATCAAAACAAAAAGATGAAAACCTAAGATTCATGTGGGATACCATCAAGGGGAATAGCTTATGTGAAATCAGTATTCCAAAACAGGAAGAGACAGGTAAAACCACGGAGAAAATCGTCGAGGATTTGTTGGAAGAAAATTTCCCTAATGTGATGAAAGATGAGAATATAAACATTGAAGACATTCAACCAACCCCAAACAGGATAGAACCCAAAAGAAAATCACCAAGACATATCATCATCAAACTCACCAAAAGCAAAGACAAAGAAAGAATCCTGGAAGCAGCATGAGAAAAATGAAAATTTACCTACAAAGGGCAACAGATAAGACTAAGCTCGGAATTCTTGGCAGAAACCATGCAGGTGAGAAGGCAATAGGATGATATGTTATAAGATGATAAAAGCCCCAAAGAAAAATATGTCAACCAAGAATTATATACGAAGCAAAATTGTTCCTCAAATATGAGGGTGAAATTAGAACATTTCCAGAGAAGCAGAAGTTAAGGTGTTATTGTTGTTAGATGCTGTTGAGTCATCTCAACTCCTAGCAACCTTATGTACAACAGAACAAAACACTGTCCAGTCCTGTGCCAGCCTGTGGTGGTTAAGTTTGTGTGTCAACTTGGCTGAGTCAGGTTGAGTGTCTGGGCAGCTGGTGGTAGTTATTCCCCACGTTGAGACTGGCAATCAACTTCATGGTGCGACCTACCACAAGCAGCTGAGTAGCTACTTTAAGGATGTGGTCTGCTTTCCATTTATAAGATACAGCTTTGAGAATGGTCTCTAGCTTATGGCATGCTTGAACCCTGCATGTAGCTGTGTCATTGTTCAGCAGCCTGCCATGCTTTGCTGCCCTCAGGACTTTCAATGGACTTAAATTAATGGCCTGCATTTGGTTTGGTAACTTCGGGACTGTGCTTTTTTACTTGTTAACGTTGGGCTTGTCAGTCTAACAAGCCAGTAGCTGTCTGAGTGAAGAAAAGCCTCTAGCTCTAGTGGGCTGGGAGCAAGAGGCAGAGCTGAAGCCCAACGTCAAGGGGCTTTCCCACAGCCCCTAGAGCTGGCACTCTTAACTGGGACTTCCAACCTTCCAAACTGTAAGGGAATAAACTCCTGTTTGTTAAGTCCATCCCATTTGTGGTATATTCTTGTCAGAGTGGCACAAGGTAACCAGAACACAGCCTCAGGATCCTTGCTATACCTCAGCCCATCATAGTAGCCACTTTGTCAATCCACCTCGTTGAGGGACTTCCCCTTTTTCGTTGACCCTCCACTTTAACAGGCAGGACATCCTTCTCCAGAGAATGGTCCCTTCTGACAACATGACCAAAGCAGGTGAGACGAACTTTGACCATTCTTGCTTCCAAGGAGCATTCCAGCTGCACTTTGTCCAGGACAGATTTATTAGGTATTCTAGTAGTCCAAGGTACTTTCATTATTCTTTGCCAATGCCACCGCTCAAAAGCATACACTCTTCTTCTGTCTTCCTTATTCATTGTCCATCTCTCATATATGTATGAGGTGATTTAAAATGTTACATCTTGGGTTAAGCACATATAAGTCTTCAAGGAGACATCTTTGCTCTTCAGCACTTTAAAGAAGTCTTTTGCAACAGATTTCACCAATACAATATGTCTTTTGATGTCTTGACTGCTTTCCTTGATGTTGATTGTATAGGCAAGTAATATGAAATCTTTGACAACTTCAATCTTTTCTCCATTTATTGTGATGCTGCTTATTGATCCAGTTCTGAGGACTTCTGTTTTCTTTATGTTAAGGTATAATCCATACTGCAGATTGTAGTCTTCAATCTTCATCAGTAAATATTTCAAGTCATTCTCATGTTCAGCAACAGTTACGTCATCTGAATATTTCAGGTTGTTAATGAATCTTCTTCCAATCAATATGCCATGCTCTTCTTCATATAGTATGGCTTCTCAGATTATTTGCTCAGCATGCAGATTGAATTAGTATGGTAAAAGGATGCAACCCTGATGCACTCCCTTCCTAATTTTAAACCATGCAGTATCCTCTTGTTCTGTTTGAACAACAGCCTCTTGGTCTACATACAGGTTCCTCATGATGACAATTAAGTGTTCTGGAATTCCCATTCTTCTCAATGTTATCCATCATTTTTATGATCCACACAGTCGAATGTTTTTGCATCGTCAATAAAACACAAGTAAACATCTTTCTGGTATTCTTTGCTTTCAGCCAAGATCCATCTGACATCAGCTGTGATATTCCTCACTCCATACACCCTTCTGACTCTAGTTTGCATTTCTGGAAGTTCTCTGCCAATATACAGCTGCAACCATTTATGAATTATCTTCTGCAAAATTTTACTTGTGTGCAATATTAATGATATTGTTCGATAATTTCCACATTCTGTGGGATCACCTTTCTTTGGAATGGGTACAAATATGGATCTCTTACAGTCAGTTGGCCACGTAGCTGTATTTCAAATCTCTTGGCATAACCAAATGAGTGTCTGCAGCAGGGCATCTGTTTATTGAAACATCTCAATGAGTATTTTGTCAGTTTCCAGAGCCTCATTCTTCACCAATCCCTTCAGTGCAGCTTCGACTTCTTCCTTCAATAGCGTTGGTTCTTGATCTTATGCCACCTTCTGAAATGGATGAAGATCGACCACTACTTTTAGGTACAGTGATTCTGCATATTCCTTCCATCTTCTTTTGATGCTTCCTGCATCATTCAATATTTTGCCCATAAAATCTTTCAATATTGCAACTCAAGGCTTAAATTTTTTCCTCAGTTCTTTCAGCTTGAGAAATGCTGAGTGTGTTCTCTTTTGGCTTTCTAATTCCAGGTTTTTGCACATTTCATTGTAGTCATTGGCTTTGCCTGCTCAAGCTGCACTTTGAAATTTGCTGTTCAACTTTTTTATCTTGTCATTTCTTCCATTTTCTTTAGCTACTCTCCACTCAAGGGCAAGTTTCAGAGTCTCTTCTGTCATCTATTTTGTCTTCTTCTTTTCTTGTCTTTTTAATGACCTCTTGCTTTCTTCATGGATGATGTTCTTGATGTCATCCCACAATTCTGGGTTTGGGTCATTAGTGTTCAATGCATCAAATCTGTCCTTTAGATGGTCTCTAAATTCAGGAGGGATATATTCAAGGTCATATTTTGGCTCTTGTGGACTTGTTTTAATTGTCTTCAAATTCAAGTTGAACTTGCATATGAGCAGTTGATGGTCTGTTCCACAATCAGATCCTGGCCTTGTTTTGGTTGAAGATATGGAGTTTTTCCATCATCTCTTGCCACAGATGTAGTCAATGTGATTCCTGTTAATTCCATCTGGTGAAGTCTAAATATATAGCTCTCATTTGTGTTGTTGAAAATAGGTATTTTCAATGAATATACTGTTGGTCTTGCGATTTCCAGCATTATTTCTGTCTCTAAGGCCAAATTTTCCAACTACCAGTGATTCTTTGTTTCCCACTTTTGTATTGCAGTCACCAGTGATAAGCAACACATCGGGATTGCGTGTTCGGTCAATTTCAGACTGCAGAAGTTGATAAAAATCTTTAATTTCCTCATCTTTGGCTTTGGTGGTTGGTGCAAAAATTTGAATGATATTCATATTAACTGGTCTTCGTTGTAGGCGTATGGTTATTATCTTATCACAGACAGCTCTGTACTTCAGGACAGATCTTGAAACATTCTTTGTGATGTTGAATGCCACGCCATTCCACTTCAAATTGTCATTCCTATCATAGTAGATCATATGGTTGTCTGATTCAAAATGGCCAAAGCCAGTCCATTTCAGCTCACTAATGCCTAGGACATCAATCTTTATGCATTCCATTTCATTTTGACAACATCCAATTTTCTTAGATTCATACTTCATACATTCCATGTTCTAATTATTAATGGATGTTCATAGCTGTTTCTCCTCAACTTGATTCCTGCCATGTCAGCAAATGGAGATCTCAGAAGTTTTACTTTATCCATATCAGTAAGGTTTGTTGTACTCTGATGATATAGCTCTTTCACAGTCATATTTTGAGAACCTTCTGACCTGATGCACTCACCCTCCAGCACTATATCAGACAATATTTCTGGGCTATTCATAAAGTTGTGTAGTAATGTATCAGACAGTGTTTCTCTATTATTCTTAAGGTTTTCCCTGGCCAAGTCCTTGAGAAGTGGATGGCCTCTTCCTTCTTCCTAGTCTGTCTCAGTCTGTAAGCTTTGTTGAAATCTGTGCATCATATGCAACCCTGCTGGCATTTGCAACACAGTGGGCACAGCCTCAAGCCTCAGAGCAATATGCAAGCTGCCACAGTATGACAAACTGACAGACAAGTTTGTCTTCCTTAGCTGTTCAAAACCCCATGTCCTTCCCTTACCTAGTTCCCTGCTGCCACTTGCTCTGTTGTTGCCCTGGCTTTTCTTTCTCCCACTTTCTTGCCTCTTGGGGGTAGGGCCTGGGTCGCTCCCCTTACCTGGATCCCTGACATTGCTTGCTCTGTCATCCTTCTGGCTTTTCTCAATGGAGAGTGACTGAAACTATTCCCCTTGCAAACAGCATGCCTTCTATCTCCACTTCTATTCAATATTGTGTTGGAAATCCTAACAAGAGCTAAGGCAAGAAAGGGTAATCAAACACACTCAAATTGGTAAGGAAGAAGTAAAACTATCCCTATTTGCTGAGGATATACTCTTATACATAGGAAAACCCAAGAGACTCAGCAAGAAATTGCTGGAACTAATAGAAAGATTTAGCATAGTGGCAGGATACAAGATCAACATGCAAAACTCAGTTGAATTCTTCTACACCAGCAAAGAGGTCTCTGAAATGGGAGTAAAGAAATCAATACCATTTACAATTTAAAAAAAAAAAAAATTCACTGCAATTGAGTTGATTCTGAGTCATAGGGGTCCCCTTTGGTTTTCTGAGGTGGTAAATTTCTATGCAATTAGAGTGGCCAGTCTTCCTTCCACTGAGTGGCTTGTGGGTTTGAACTGCCAACAAAAAAATATTAGATACTTTGGAATAAATCTTACCAGGAACACAAAAGACCTATACAAAATAAACTAAACACTACTTCAAGAAACTATAAGGAAAAAAAACAAAACAAAAAAAAGCTGTACGAGATATACATAAATGGAAGAAAATACCATGCCCATGGATAGGAAGATTGAACATTGTGAAAATATCAATACTACCCAAAGCAATACAGTAGCTGCAACAATGGAGTCAGGTATTGCAAGGATTGTGAATCTGGCACAAGACCAGGCAGTGTTTCATTCTGTTGTACATAGGATCACTATGGGTTAGAGCCAACTCAACAGCACCTAACAACAACAACAGCAACTCAAAGCAACTTATACATTCAATGCAATCCCAATCCAGATTCCATCAACATTCTTTAAAGACGTGGAAAAACCAATCATAAATTTTATATGGAAAGGAAAGAGATGTCAGATAAGCAAAGCACTACTGAAGAAGAAAGTAGGAGGTCTCACACTCCTAGATCTTAAAACCTACTATGTAGCCTCAATTGTCAAAGCATTCTGGTTTTGGTACAACAACAGACACATAGACCAGTAGAACAGAATTGAGAACCCAGAAATAGTACTATTGACCTATGGTCAGCTAATCTTTCACAAATTGCTAAAATATATTTAATGAGGAAGAGACAGTCTTTATCACAAAAGGTGCTGGCAAAAATAGATATCCACTCACAGAAAAAATGAAACAAGATCCTTACCTCACACCATACACAAAAATGAACTCCAGGTGGATCAAAGGCTCAAATGTGAAACTTAAAACTATAATGTTCATCAAAGAAAAAAATAAAATAAAATAAGGACAAACATAGGGACTCTAATTTATAGCCTAAATAGTCTATCAAGCTTAACTAAAGATTCACAAACAACAGAAGATAAAGTAGATTATTGGGACCTTATAAAGATTAAATTCTTATGTACTTCAAAAGACTTCTCAAAAAAAGTAAAAAGACAACATACACAATGAGAAACAATATTTGCCAATGACATATCAGACAAAGTATCCCTAAAATTTGTACAAAACTCCAGCACCTCTACATCAAAAAGACAAATAATACAATTAAAATATGGTCAGAAGACATGAGCAACCACTTTACCAAAGAAGATAATCAGGCAGCTAACAAACACATGAAGGTATGATCATGAACTGTTAAAGAGATGCAAATCAAAACAACCATGAGATACCCTCTCCAGCATTAATAGTAAAGTTCAGCAAGACAGAAAATAACAAATGATGATGAGGATATAGAGTGATTAGTACTCTCATACTCTGCTGTTGGGACTATAAAATGATACAACCACTGTGGAAATTGGTATGGTGATTCCTTAAAAAGTTGGAAACAGAAATACTGTTTGATCCAGCAATCCCATTACTCAATGTATATCCTAAAGAAGTGAGAAACAGGACATGAATGAATATATGCACACCCATGTTTATCACAGCACCGTTCACAATAGCAAAGACATAGAAACAACCTAAGTACCCATCAGCTGAGGACTGGATAAACAAACTGTGGTACTTACACCCAATGGAATATTATGTAGCCCTAAAGAATAATGTAGAATCTGCAAAACACTGCATAACATGGATGAACTTGGAGGACACTATGCCGAGTGAAAGAAGTCAATCACAGAAGGACAAATATTGTATTAGTCTGCTATTGTAAAAAGTCAAGGAAAGGTTTATACATAGAAGGAAATTTTCTTTGTTGGTTACTGGGGAGGGAAAAGGAGGGGAGGAAGATTTTGTTTGGGGGGCATTGAGTTTTTGCTAATAGGTGACAGAATATTTTGGAAAAGGATAGCAATAATGGTGGCACAGCACAAAAAAAGTGTCATCAATGTCCCTGAGCTGTAAATGTGGAAGTTGTTATGTTGGCAAATGTCTTGTTGTATAGATTTTCACTGCAATAAAAGTAAAAAAAAAAAAAAAAGAGAAGAAAAGAAAAGAAAACAAACTGAGTATTAAAAATGTGACATGGATTTCCTCAGATTCCTGAAATAGCATTTTTCCTTTGGGAAACTCTCCTTGTCTTTGAATATGATCTTAATGAGGTAATCAATAGAGATGCTTCAACCAATCCTGACCAAATGATGGGGATATGATTGAGCCAATCCATTTCATCAGAGTTCAAATGTCAACAAACATATAGCATTGATTTGGGATGGAGATTTGGTAAAATAACTCAATAAGACTTGGATAACTGACAAATCAATCTCAGTATAGAGAAGCATTTAGAACGATTATTCTTAATTCTAATAATAAATCTGGTTTATTGTTTACTTATTCCATATATTCAAGGGTATTTGATTAAAGTATCAGGATGAACATAAGCAAATAAAGAAAGATCATTTATGGAGAGTATAGTAGTTGGTTCATAGAATTATTGAATGAAGTAAAAAAATAGGTTCTGGATTTTCAGACACTTGGGCAACCTTTAGAATCTTGAAGTGAAGAGCTAATGCTAATCAAGTGAATACTAAACTAAAGGTTGGTGGTTCAAATCCATCAAGTGCATGTGATAGTTAAGGTTATGTGTCAACTTGATTGGACCTGGTTTTGAGTGTCTGGACAGCTGGATGTAGTGATTCCTCATGATGAGATTGATAATCAACTCTATGTTGGAATCTACGGTGAACAGCTGAGTAGCTTAGAGATGCAGTTGGCTTCCAGGATGTAAGAAGACATTTTGAGAAAGATCCCGGGCTTTTTGGCACATCTAGATCCTGCATTTGGCCTAGTCTTCATCTCAGTGGCTGCTGTGTTGTCTTCTGATCTTGAGACTGTTTATGGACTTGAACTAGTGGCCCGACATGTTGCTTGATAATTTTGGGACTGTGCCATTTTACTTGTCAACCTTGGGTTTGTCCGCCTCAGTAGCCAGCATTTCCTGAGTCAAAAGAAGCCTCCAGCTCCAGTGGGTCTGGAGCAAGAGGCAGAGCAGAAGCCCAAGACGGAGGGGACTTCACCCAGCCCCTGTACTTGGCACTTGAACTTGAGCTTCTTGCTTCCTAAGTTGTAAGATATTAAATCTCTGTTTGTTAAAGACATCCACCTGTGATATTCCTGTTAGAGTGGCACAAGATAAGCAAAGAGTTCGTCAGAAGAAAGTCCTGGTAATCTGCTTCTAAAGATCACAGCCATGAAAACTCTCCAAAGCAGAGATATACTCTGCAACACATGGGGTTGCTGTGAGTCAGAATCGACTCAAAGACAACTGGCAGGAGTAGTGACAGTGGTGTAATCAGCATGAATGACTTTCAAGTCAGTCTGTATGCTATCTCCTTAAGAATCAAATTCTAGGGAAAGAAAATCTGATTGATATGGCTCGAGTCACATCCCTAAAGTCATAAAAGATCAGTAAAATGGGCCCAAGTAAATGGACCAACTTTTAAAATGAAAACTCCTGGGGTAGGAATCAAATACCAAATGGAAACAAGGACTAGATTTTAAAGGATAAATGGGATTGAGTCAGGGATTTGAAGGATTTTGGATCCAAGTAGAAGCAGAGTTTTTTCAACTCATCACCCTTAAAGCCTGCATGGCATGATCTAATGGGTGTTTCCCAAACATGACATGGTCTACCTATCCTATCTACCTGTCTTGTTCAAGATCAAAGAAATGTTGGCCCAGGACTCTTAAGAACACCTCTCATAGTTTCTTATTCTCTGATTTCAGTATACAACCTCTGGTTTTATTTTTACAGCTCTCAGCTGTTGCTAAGTATCTAGTACACATCTTTGAGTGTCAGCAGGTTCATTCCACAGGGGCTACCAGATGTTTTGTTATTCAATGAATTTATGAGGTTAATTGATAAGGGCCTTTTATCCTTTATTACCTGAAATGCACGTGACTAGAAGCTCTTATTGTGAAGTATGAGCCCTGCTACTATTTTCAAATCATGTATTAGTCACATTTTGAAGGGAACTCAGAAAAAAAAATAATGATATGCAAGAAGAAAATAGTTTAAATTTGAATGATCAATTATTTTTCACTGGTTTTATAGGCCCAATTGCTACTCACTAATGTCCCCTTGCCCCCAGAGGTTAAGGAGGATTCAAAGAGAGTCCCCTCCAGCAATTCTCAGCCATATGTTCTGCTAGTACATTTGTGACAGATACCTTAAACACAAGCTATATTACATAGGATATAGACAGGGTATAAACAATTCTTATTCCTTTACCTTTCAAGGAAGCATGTCAAGTAGCAGGTGACTGAGAGTGATACAGACATATTCTGATTTAAACAAACATATACCAAATATGAACTACTAACAAAAGTTAGCAAATATTAGTAACAACTTTAGACACTTCACAACTGATTATTACATAATCATATGTCATGAAGAACTTCAGATAATCTCCAAAATCCCTTCCCACTCTCAGACTTATAAACAAAGACAAAGAAAGCTCAGTAACTGTAGGGATTTTGCTGAAGTGTAGTTAATCTAATTTAAAATAGACTGTTTCCTAGATTAAGAATTTTTTCCATTTAAAAATCCTCACCCCTTTCAGACCAGTATTTCTCCAAACTGAGTGTGCAGATGAAATACAAAACAGTTTGGGAATCTTATCACAGTTCAGAATCTCACTTTGAGTTCTAAAGTTCTACATGTATTTAAAACATCTCTATAATTTGCAAAGCATTTTCCAAAACATAATACACTGCATTATCATAGCACACATGAACAAAAAATTATGAATGCTGTTGTACAAATAAGAGTGTTATTACTATACATGACTTTGTACACCAAATGATAGGCAAAGAATTTAAATTAGAGATCTGTGACTTTTAAATCTTATGTCCTTTCTCCTTGAGCATTTCTTCTTGGTAGGAACACATGTTCTATTATGGTTTTCTTCTGAAATGTAAGATGAGGTGTAACTATAACTTTTCCAAAGATTTTTTTTTCCATTCTCTGTCTTTCAGAGATTTTTATTCAAATGGCTTTCATTTCTAAATATGATCCCATTGTAACTTTTACCATCAATCTCCACCATAGATCCTTTCATAATGAAGTTGTATTTCCCTCTCTAGGTTATTTAAATATATCTCTGCTGGTTTCAAATCTCTTCTATAGTCAGTCTTTTAGCCACGGTACATTAAACACATTAAATTCTCATAGTCTATTATATTAATTTGGCTTTTAATCATATTTACAGTGTCCCCAGACTTGTCTGAACTTCTTAATCCTATCTTTGTATCTAAGTAATTAAAAGAAACACAAGTTCTCAACCTCTCACGTTTCCTACATCAGGATTTACATACCAAAAAAAAAAGCTCTTCACCGCCTTCAAAGTTTTTTGTTTTTTTTTTTTTTTTGGTAATAAATTATATCAAGTAACTCCAAAATATTTTAGGCTATTTTTTTTTTTTTAATTTTGAGATAAAAAAGATATAACAATGGCAAAAGGAAACACATTTTGAAGGATGACTTACTAGAATTACAATTTAAGATATTCAGTGTTTTTATTCTTTTTTTAAATAAATTTATCTACATAAGATTATTATTTTGGGATCTTGGAAAAGTGTTAAATATATACCACAACTAATATTTCCATATAAAATTCTTAAAAAATCCTATTATCTACATTAGCTTAAAAAGAGATTTTCCTATTTGTAATCAAAATATTTAGCCATCTGTAAAATCTGACTCTATCATGAATAGTGTGTTCTTTTTCTATTACAGTAGAAAGAGAGACCCACTGAGTGGAATAATAATCATTCAAGGAAATCTAGGGATGTATAAGAGTATTTCTAGATTTGGGTACCATGTGTTCTTTCTGCTTCATGTGGAACAAAATATGAACTTTCCATCTGAATTATGCCTGGCTAGCTGATTCAGACCTAGGTTTTCTATTTCTCCGCTTAAAGAAGCAAGAGAAGACCACCTGAAAGAAAACAATGAAGACATTCCAGAGAACTCATCCATTCTGTAAGTACCCTTGAGACTACACTGCCACATTGGTTCTAACTCTTTGTTCTGTCAAAATCCAGCTCTACTTGTATCACCACACATTGAGTTAATGGAAGCAAGGTCTGCAGATCTCTGATTTTGAGAGTCTGGTGACTAGAAAGTTGATAATAACGCTATTGAAAATGGCTTTAGTGCAGACATGCTTTCATTTGACATGTCCTTTCATAGGACATAGAGACTATGATGCAAACATTATTATTACTGATGATTCCTCTGCCTCTCCTGAGAGTTAAGTATGTGTTTGGGATGGAATTCACATTCTTCCCAATATTTTTTTTTTTTTTCTTTCCACCCTATGAAGGTGTATGGAGCACTCAAACCTTCCCAAAACAAGAACAAATCCCTTCAAGAAGGGAGGACCTAAGTCTGAGCATGATGTTTTTCAATGTAAGGTACATATTAGAGTAGATGAAACAATTATGTAAAAATCTGCAGATGTTAGGTTCCAGGCCAGATCAGTTAAGTTGGATCATGTGATGGTGGGATTTTAAAGTTTTCAAGCTTCTCTCATGATTTTTCATGTGTTGCCAGGGTTGGAACCATCAGTTTAGTAAGCTGCTTTGGAGATATCTGGGTGAGTAGTTAAAAAAAAAAAAAAAAAAAATCCAAAATAAATTAGCAATAGAGTAAGAGTAACTCCTTTTTAATCAAATATTCTTTTGTTCTAATAAGAATTATTTCAAACACATTTATAGAGAATAAAGGTTAAGTGATTATTAGCAAATTGTAAACAAACAAACAACAACAACAACAAAAAAGCAGGGTATATGTTTCAGTAAGTTAGGGCCATAGACATCAACTTTAAAACCCCAAGGACAGGAAATCACCAGGGTCAGTGAAAGTTTGTAGCCAGGGGCGATTATGTCACATATTTACATTATTATGTTAAACAGGATTTGGAAAATGAACTACAAATCCAAATACCCCCAAAGAGGCAGAGTGCTAAAAACCTTCGTCTCAGGTTGACACGGATTAGAGATTTGAAAGCCCACTTCTCCTTTTACCATGTCAAATTATAAAAGGAAAAATAAAATGCTGATTTGAGTCTCTAATGAAAGGTAACTGTGCCGTTATTGGAAACATACTTTTCCTGCAAGAACAGATCTTGTTACAGCACAGACCTAGGCCTGGATCTTCCTACCTTTAGGTTCTGATGGTGAGAGTGCTGTTTACTTTCATCTGGTTTTCATTTGAAAAATTCCATCTGTGCTGAGCCTGAAAGAATTGTAAAAATACTAAAGTTACAAGCATTTAAGTAAGGTGAACAGAATTTCCTGGGTTTACTTTGCTAAAATGATATTTAAAGAAGATTGTGGTGATGTAGGCTGTGAGACCACTATAATATACCTGCTACGACCAATTATGTATCTGAGATGAGATGCAAAGCAGGGCTTCAACCCCGGAGGGGAGGGGAAAATATCCTGGCAGTGTTATGCACTTCTACTAAGTGTGGACATTTTCAAAATGGATGTATTACAGTTAAACTAATTATGCAACATTTAGGATTATAGTATATTTATCGGCCATTTTATATTGAGATCTAGACACGTAGTACTGCATACACATGCAATCCAAATGATGGAGTAGCGCAAAGAATGTTTCCATATTTCAAAGGAATTAAAAATAAAAATAAACCAGAAAGTCTCTCTTTTATGTATACATCACTCACAAAGGATCAGGTTTGCAATGAGAAAACATTGTGTAGCTTAGTTATTCTGGCATCAGTAAATGAAGTGAGACAGAGAAACGAGGAGATAAGAAAGAAGTAGAAATGTCAGTGTGTTGGATTTGAATGTCTGTAAAGATATTCTGGGACTCGAGACTGTAGAAGGAAAGCGTTTGGGTCAAACCTGAATTCTGAGCAAATAGTACACACTATTTTCCACCACTTCCCATCTGCTCCGTAGGTGAATTGCTTATATCAATGGAAATGATTCAGGCCAGATATTTAAAAATGTTATTTAGATATTTCTAAGGTGCCTACTCTGGGGTTCAAAGGAGGAATCTAGCAGCCATCTGCCATTTGCCAGTCTTTGGATGAATTTTCATAGAGCATTTTGAAGAAGTTCAGACCAGATGTTGATCCAAGAAACAGTCTGTATATTTAGGTGATTGTAGTGTAGCTATTCTCAATCTTTTGCAAGCGCGGCACCTATGACCTGGTTCTCTCCAACTGCCTTTGTAAAAAGACAAGATAAATTAAAACTTGTGAAAGAGAGCAAACTCAGTCTCTAACTCTTGTCAGGTTGAATGGTGTAGAATTCACAAATACACCTCACTTCATTTCTCACTCAGCTACTGATTTTGTGATAATTATTCCAGAGATAACAATAAAAAAAAAAAAAAAACCTTAATAAAGCTGCAGAAAAGGATTATTCAGAGCCACATCAAGGACCTCAGGAGCCTAATAGATGAGGACCTCTTCATCAAGATATATATGGGTACAATTATTCAGAGATGAGATTATCATTGAAATATTCAGTTCAGTACCCTTCCATGGCTGCTGCTTCTTACTAATCACAACTCAGTTGAACTCAATTGTTACAGTCTCCAGGTAAATTTACCTGACTCCCCTATATGCATATTTCCTCATCAAGTTCTTATAATGACATTGGCATTTAAAATAGAACTAAATAAAGTCTTTCATAATTACTTACTGGTCTTTTCCTCTCCCAGCACAGTAAGGCCCATTGGGGCACAAATGATACCCGTTTCACTACAAGTGGGCTTCAAAAATATTTGGTGAATAAATGAGTGTGAGAATGAGTATTCAAATTCTATTGATTAGTCAGATAGATAATGTGTTATACCCATTTACAAAAGCTTTGAGATTCTCAAATATACAAGAAAATATCAGTCTTTATGTTGTCATACATGAATTACTTTTGGTGCATCAAAAGACTTTTGCAAAGCAGTAAAAAGAGAGCCTACAGACTGTGAAGAAATATTTGGCAATGACATATCCAACAAGGGACTTAATCTCTAAAATTTATAGAAAACTTCAACACCTCAACATCAAAAAAGATGAAAAATTCAGTTCAAAAATGGACAAAGGATATGAACAGATGCTTCACCAAAGCAGCCAACAAACAAAGAAATGCTCTGAATCGTTAGTTATCAGAGAGATGCAAATGAAAACAACAATAAGATATTATCTCATTCTAGCAATAATAGCAAACTTGAACAAGACAGAAAACAATAAATGATAGTGAGGATGTGGAGAGATTGTAACTCTCATGCACTGCTGGTGGGACTGTAAAATTATACAAACACCATGGAAATCGGTACAGCTTCCTTTAAAAGTTGGAAATAGCTACTTGATTTCTTCCAGCAATACCACCACTAGGAACATATCCTAAAGTGATGAGATCTGGGACATCCATTGACATATGCACACCCATGTTCATTGCAGCAGTATTCACAATAACAAAGAGATGGAAAATACCCAAGTGTCCATCAACAGATGAATGGATAATCAAACTATGATACATACATAAAATGGAATAAAATACAACCTTGAAGAATAATGCAGAATCATTAAATCACCTCACAGCATGGATGAATTTGGAAGACATTATGCTGAGTGAAATAAGTCACTCACAAAAGGACAAATATTGTAAAAGTCCATTATTATAAAAAGGACAAGGAAAGGTTTACATAGGGAAGGAAATTTTCTTTGTTGATTACTAGTGGTGGGAGGGAAAATTGTTGGATAGTAGAGACACAAGTGTTGATGATATGGGTGAAGAAAAGCAATGTAACAAAAGCATGTGACTAGCACAATACCACTAAGGAAAAGGAGAACATGAAGAGATGTGCAGGAAGTACAGGCAGTAAATGTAAATATTATTTCATATACAATACTGTGTTATCAGTAATAACAAACTCTGATCTGCAGGTGGGTACATAGGTAGACAAGCAAGAAGATCAGGTATGGATAGACAAACAGGATATGACATGCTTAGGCTTGGTAGATTATATCCTTACATATGTGTTTGTATGTGCTATAAAATGTGTTTGTGTGTGCTATAAAAATGTCCATATGCAGTATAAAGCTAACAGGGAGCAAAGTTAGGATAACTTCTTAGCCACAACTAAGCACCTTGAGACAGTGAGTTCCTGGGCCTGTGGCCTGAGGACTGTGGTCACAGGGGACATGAGTCTCAATTAGCACCATATAGGACACAAAAACATTACTCTACATCTTATTTCAATGAGTAATGATGGGGAACTTAAAAGCTTGTGAGCAGCCATCTAAGATGCAATTGTTGGTCTCTCCTCATATGGAGTGAAGAAGAGCAAAGAAAATCAAAGATGCATGGAATCAATTAGTCCAAAGGACTAATAGGCCATGAGAACCTCAGCCTATATGACTCAGAGACCGGAAGAACTAGGTGGTGCCCAGCTACCAATGCCAACCACTCCACAGGGGAACAAAATTGGAGATCCTGGATAGAATGGAAGAAAACATGTGGAAAAAAATTAAAAAAAAAAAAAGACCAGGTTTACTGGCTGGATAAAGTCTGGTGAAATTTCTAAACTAAGATCCTGAAACAGTATCTTTAGAACTATCCTTAGAACTATCATGCATGGGAAATCAGAAGAGTAGCATCTGCATAGGGAGAGAGAAGTGGGAATAAAGAGTCAAGAAGGGCCCAGGGAGAGGGTGACCATAGGGAGGAAGTAGGAGGAGAGCAGTAACATTGTGGGGAATGTAATCAGTGTCACAAAACAAAATGTATATAAACTGTAGAATGTAAAATGAACCTGCTTTGGAAAACATCAACAAAATCACAAAAAACAGTTAAAAAAATATTTTTTTAAATAAATTATTTTCCATTAGTTTTTTCCTAGGTTAGAATATTAATTTGGAAGAATTAATCTGAAAAAAAAGTTTTGTCAAAATATCTAAAAAAAATTTTATCAAACACATTTTTCAAAGATAATTATCTGTAGCTTTAAAGTATAATTTCTGGTTTAAACATTTACAGTTTGTGACTATTCTTGTCTAAACTCACATTTTATTGTCAAGCATTGTTTAAACAACAATCCAATGGAATAGTGGTTCTAATGACGGTCCCCTGACTCCAATACACTGAAGAAAACAAGACTGTCAGAAAAATGAGTAAACTGGCCAATTAAAAGTACTACAAAACATTGTTTATTTTAATTTTCTAAAAATAAAATGAATAATTATATGAGCTTAAGTCAAATAACTAGACTAAAAAAATTAATATATATATATATATATCAGGAACCGCAGAAGTCACATGCCTCAAAGTTATATCCAGCAATATAATAGCCCAAGAAATAAATATCTAGGAAGAGGAAATTTCGGCAATATTTGATACCCCTATCTAGTGACACTCTAAGATTTGTCATTATTATTTGGATAATTTTAATAAAGTAGAAGGAAAAATAAATTGAAGAACTTTCTCAAAAATTGGCTACTTTACATCCTTACGTTGATGCCTTTTAGATTTCCAAATAATATTCCTACAAGGTAAGCGCAACCTTCCTGACATCATTCACTTTCTGGTACAACTTATTGTTGCTGTTGTTACGTGCCATTGAGTTGGACCCAACTCATAGCGACCCCTTCTTGGGTTTCCGAGGCAGTGTCACTACAGAAGTAGATTGTCCAACCTTCCTTCCAAGGAGTAGCTGTTGGGTTTGAACTGCCAGCCTTCTGGTTAGCAGTCAAGTGCCTTAGGCACTATGATACCACTTATTAAAGTACAAAAATGGAATTCTCAATTAGAAAGATGGACATAATGTTCAAGTTTTGTCTAGCTCTGCAAATGGCAGGACAGAACATAGCAAATGCATTCCATTTACATCAAACAGGTTTCCCTCTTTAGAAGGTATCCCTGAAAGCATGACTCTGCCCAAACAATTGGAACTTCATGCAAATCCAAGTAAGTCAGTGCTGGAAACTTCTGGAACCCTGACCTGGTTCTCACAATATGAAATTTAATTGTTTGAGAAATGAATACACACACAAAAACAAAACACACTATTGATAAGAATTGTTTATAATACATGAAGCTTATAAAATTATTTGAGTCCTAAAATAAAACTCATTATTTTATATTGGAAATATTAATGGGAAGACTTTTCAAAATATTAATCCTTCTATCACCACTTGAGTACCATTGCCAATTGACATGCATGGTTGTTTTGTTTTCCCTTTGTCTTTCTTTCCAGAGCTTTCTATGGAATTAATACTGAATATTAGTCTAGTGGTGTAATCCTTAAGTCATTTTGACTGCTAACCAGAAGGCTGGAGGTTCAAACCCACCAGCCACTCCTCTGAAGGAAGGTTGGGCAATCTACTTCCATAGTGATACAACCTTGGAAACCCAAGGAGGGGTTTCTATGAATTGGGATCCACTCAACTGCAGTGAACCTGGAGCTTGGATTAATCTGGTTGAAGGGAAATAATTTTATCCTTTTAATGAGACTGAAGCCAACAACATTGATGTTGCTCAGTCTAGGTCTATATTTCATCAACTATGCATCCAGGAGCTCTGGTGGCGTAGTACCTAAGGCATTTGACTGCTAACCAAAAGGCTGGTGGTTCAAACCTACCAGCCACTCCTTGGAAGGAAGGTTGGGCAATCTACTTCCGTAGAGATACCGCCTCCAAAACCCAAGGAGAGGTCACTATGAGTCAGCTCCAACTCAATGGCGGTGCATTGTCTGTGCATCCAGTTGATTTATTCTGCAATCTTTTCAGAAGCAGATGTTTGCCTTGCATGCCAATCAATGATTATTTTATTGGGTGCTCAGTATATTCAGTGGAGTACGTAGAACTTGTCCTCATGGGGCTTATAATATGTGTTTGGATGTCTTGATTAATTTAACAGCTATCTAAGCTATGAACTCCCTTTGACTCTGAGCCAATCTCTCAGCTAAGCAGCTCTATAATTCCCTAAATATTCCTACATGGATGTTTTCATTGCCATTTTACAGATGAGGAAATAAAAACCCAGAGCCCTAGTCCCCACAGTTGGAAATAACAGCATTCAAACCCTGGAGGCCTCATTCCAAAAGCCAATGTGAATAATTTCACCTACTCTCCTGATGTCAGCTTCTCTTAAACTTCAGAAATTGAACTCCTCTATGCCTTTTCTTCATTTGTTATATAAAATAGTTTTATTTGCATTTAAGTTCATCTACATTTGCTGAGTGCAATATTAGTATTTTTTTTTCATAAGAGCTTTAGAGAAAATAAAAAACAAAAAAAGCTCAAAGAATTGTAAAATATTTTAAAATGTTCAAAATGTAGACAAGGGAAATTTTTGTTTGATGAGTGTGTTAGAAACTTTAATTTTTTATAATGGCAATACACTCTAGAGTGAATAAGGGACCATCCTAATAACAACAGCAGTCACAGCAGTGATTCACACCCTCTTTCCTCTAGAGACACTGCTCTCAATGAAGTTACATATTAGAGTGATGTTTTGGTATCAGAGAATTAAAAATCATTTACTTACAAAATTAACAACATTATATTTTAATTGAATAGGTTTAATCAAGTCACTGAATGTGTGGAAGACAACCACTGAGTTTCCTGTGATATGGTAATGAAGATTTTTATAAGACATTCTGTATGACAACGGCCATTGTCTGTCCTTGGTGGAAACCCTCCCAGCCAGACTCAATCGAACAAAGCCTTGTACCTGGAAATACAGCTTATTGCATTGTGCTGTATCAAAGGACACACTGGTAAAATGTGTTGACTGAATATCCTTCAACTTGTTTTTCCTTCTCCTTAAATAAAACTCATTAAAAATTAAGCAATGCACCATTCAACAAATATTTTGTTATTGTAGTTGCCATAGAGTTAGCTCCTACTCATGGTGACCTTAACAAAACATAATGGAGCACAGTGCTATATCATGTCTGTGAACATTGGTTATGTTTGAGTCCATTACATCAATCCATATCATTAAAGGTTTCCATCTTTATGTTGGCTCTTTTCTTTGCCAAACAGAATGTCCTTTCCTTGTGACCAGCCTTTCCTGATGACATGTTCAAAGTGAGTGAGTCAGTCTTGCTATCCTTATTTGTACGGAATATTTTGGTTGTATTTCTTCTAAGACCGATTTGTTTGTTCTTCTAAGAGTCCATGGTACATTCAACATTCTTCAACAACAAAAAGTTCACCTTCCACTTTCCATTATCCAACTTTTGCATGCATGTAAGATGATTAAAAACACTATAACTTATGTTGTGCTACTTTTCACTTTCTAAACAAATTGTCCAAATGACTGAACCCTAAAAGTGATTGTTGTTCAGAAGCAATTTTTTTTCTTAAGGTCTAATATAAGAAAGCACAATGTTTTATAGCAACATTAAAAATAATAATAATGAAATATAATTTATTGGTTCTTCTATAAATTATGTATATTCTTGAAAATCAAATGATTGAAGGATCAGACCTGGTTAGTTAAACACAGGATTGTGAAAAATGTTGAACTGCTTTTTAGCCACAGAAATGTTAATACTTGGGCATGTTTGAGGAAAAAAAAAAAATTTGGAGGCTAAATTGTATTTTTCATTTTTATTTAGAAATTAAAAAGTGTATATTTTGCTAGTTTCAATATCTATGTGTCACTTACCTACCTCTGCATGATGTTTATCACTGTAGATTTCAGGTGGGAGCCTTGTTTGCCTAAACTCTCTGTAGAATTGTCTCAGTTCCTTAATTGTGTGGGAGCACTGTAGTCTGTCAATTGAAATGACTTGCAGGAGAAATTCCAGTTAACACTGCGTGCCATTTCCCGTCTGCCCTTATATTTAATACTGAGGTACAGTTAGTAGAAATTATTTTACAAACCTGAGGAAGAATGCATTGCACAGGGAATGGGATCATCGTTACCATATTAAACTACAAAACCAAGACAGCAACACTGCAAGTCAGATGGGTGTTGTGAAGAGTTTAGTCATGCTTGACTAAAACCTCATGCTTATTTTGAAACTTTTGCATGCTAAAAATACATATATATATATATATACATATGTTATCAATTTGCCAAAATTCTTAATTTCCACAGTATCTTTGGCAGTTGAATCTGTCTATATAGATCACATAATTTGTACACCAATTGCATTAGTTATCATTAGCCCATTCTTCTCTTTTGTACCCTCAAATCTGTGGTAGATTTTTTCAGTCAAAAAGAAAGGTCAGTTTCCCACAATGGCATCTTGATAATCTCCATAAAACATGAAATGGAAAATGACTACTTTCTCACCCAATATTACTGTCAAAAACTATATTCATAGGGCTAAATTTCTAGGACTAGAGTTTTAAATAATGTATAGCACATGTGCACACCATAAACAAAAATATATTTGAAGTACATGAATAGTATTTTAGTTTTTATTGTTTTTTTTTCTTTTTTATTTAAAAGGGAACAAGTAAAGTAAACCATGTTTCAACCTGAGAGAATTAAATGTCTCTTATTTGCAGAAAATAAGCGATTTGATGGATCATGTTTAATCAAATTTTCATGTGGGAGGGCTGACCTGTTTTCTTTGTGGAGCAACAAGTTGTATAAATGTGTTGTAATCATAAAGACTTCGTGTATCCATGTATTCTGGGTGGCAATTTTATTGTCTACTCCTTGCTGACTGGGGAAGAAAATCAGATATCTTTAAAATACCCATTGCCCACTAATTTCAGCCCTTCTCCTGCCATTCTCTGCTGCTGCTCCACACTTTTTAGTGATAGAGGACAGGACAGAATTTTTGACATGACTATGAAGCACAAATGTGTTCTTAAAGACACCCTTTAAAGACATTCCAGTGGTAAAAGCAATCACATTGTGGGATAAATTCCTTTGCTCAACAGTTTCTAATTTATTTAATAGCGATTGGCGTGCTCACTTTCTCTTTTGTTCCACTCTTCCATCTCACCCCTGGAGTCCTGATTCTTTTCAAACTGGTTTACCACAGATACAAGCATTTTGTACTCAACAGAAAATGGGAAGATGGTGGAAAGTGCTCAGCTGTGAATTCTGTGAAGGCTATAATAGGAATCAGATGAGCAAGCAACAAAGCTATGGCTCGGTAACCTCTTTGGCAAAATCTGTTCTTAATTTTTGAGTTGCCTAGAAGCAAAACTAACAGTTAAGCAGAATCAGTTATAAAATCAGTGTCTTAGTTGGTATCATGTACATCGCTCATTTTATCACTTAGAATCCAAAACACTCAAATGTGCATTAACAAGGTTCAGAGAAGGGAGCAGGACATTGGGACATCAAAATAGAGAGTGCATGTCCCCATTACTCATATGCTTGGAGAGTCATAGACAAAGGCTGCTCCTTGTAGAGGAAGGGGACACAAGCATGGACATTTTATTTTTCTCCAACAATAGCCTCCAAATCAGCTATTTTGAATCTTTGTTCCTTGCTTGTTGTTGTTGTTGTTATATGCCTTCAAGTCGGACCTGACTCATAGTGACCCCTCCTTCGGTTTCCAGGAGGTATCACTATGGAAGTAGATTGCCCAACCTTCCTTCCTTGCTTAATTAGGAAAAAAAATAATAGTGACCCATTTGTTGGGCCAATCTCATAGTTGCCTTACATTTTTGAGTTATTAAAACTCAGTCTAGTTGAAGATAGCACTCACATCTCCAGGTTAGCTGTTCATGCTGAATGCTAACTTCATCTTGGAGCCCAATCTTGAATGTTTTTCAGTGAGTTCTAAGGTGAACTCCTTCAGTTCTGAGTTCTTCAATTCTCTCTGTATGCCCTGTGGTATAACTCATAAACTTTAAATATATATATATATATTTTTGTATTCAACACAACATTTGCCAATTCAACATTTTCAACATATACAATCCAGTAACCCCAAATGCAGGGTGGCAGCTGGAAGAGGTGAGGAGGGTGGGGACAGTCCCCAGGTAACAGGGAGCAGTGGCAGACAGGGCCAGCAGGAACAGGTAGGGGAAAGCCCAGGAAGTGAGTGGAGTGGTTGGAACAGCTAAGGGAGACGAACTTGTCTGATGATTTGTCCTACTGTAGTCCCTTGCATGTTGCTTTGAGGCTGGAGGCTGTACCGGCAGAGATGCCCATGATAGACCTGTTTGGTGGAGCTTTTAGACTGAGACAGACTCAGAAGAAGGAAGAGGCCATCCACTTCTCAAAGAATTGGCCAGTGAAAATCTTATGAATATTAGTGAAACACTATCTGATATATTACTGGAAAATTTTGTGACTAGCCCTGAAATATTGTCCAATACAGTGCCAGAAGATGAGACTCTTAGGTCAGAAGGCACTTAAAATATGACTGGGAAAGAGTTGCCTCATCAGAGTAGAGCCGATCTTAATGATATGGATAAAGTAGAGCTTTTGGGGCCTCCATTTGCTGAAGTAGCATGACTCAATGTGAGAAGAAACAGCTGCAAACATCCATTGATAATCAGAACATGGAATGTATGAAGTATGAATATAGGAAAATTGGAAGTTGTCAAAAATGAAATGGAACACATAAAGATTGATATCTTAGGCATTAATGAGCTGAAATGGACCAGTTTGGGCACTTTTTAATCAGATAACTATATGGTCTGCAAGAAATTGAAGAGGAATGGAGTGGCATTCATCGTCACAAAGAATGCTTCAAGATCTATGCTGAAGTACAACGCTGTCAGTGAAAGAATAATATCAGTATTCCTACAAGGAAACCAGTTAATACTACTATTATTCAAATTACACACCAACCACCAAAGCCAAAGATGAGGAAATTGTAGATTTTTATCAAATTCTGCAGTCTGAAATTGACCGAACATGCAATCAAGAAGTGTGATTATCACTGGTGACTGGAATGCAAAAGATGGATACAAATAATCTTCACTGATAGTTGGAAAATTAGGCAGGAGATAGAAATAATGCCGGAGATCACACGATAGAATATTGCAAGAACAGTGACCTATTCAATGCAAATACCTTTTTTCAACAACACAAATGACAGCTATCCACATGGCCTTCACCAGATGGAGTACACAGGAATCAGATTGACTACATCTGTGGCAAGAGATGATGGAAAAGCTCAATATCTTCAGCACAATATGGCCAAGAGCTGACTGTAAAACAGATCATCAATTGCTCATTTGCAAGTTTAAATTGAAGTTCAAGACAATTTAAATAAGTCTATGAGAGCCAAAATATGACCTTGCTTATATCCCTCCTGAATTTAGAGACCATTTAAATAATAGATTAGATGCTTTGAACACCTATAAGCAAAAACCAGAGGAATAGTGGGATGACATCAAGAACATCATCCATGAAGAAAGCAAAATGTCATTAAGAAAACAAGAAAAGAAAAAAAGATCAAAACGGATGTGAGAAGAGATTCCAAAATTTGCCCTTGAGTAGAGAGTAGCTGAAGCAAATGGAAGAAATGACAAGATAAAAAAGGTGGACAGAAGATTTCAAAGAGCAGCTTGAGAAGACAAAGTTAATTAGTATAATGAAATGTGCAAAGACTTGGACCTGGAAAGACAAAGAGGAAGAACACACTTGGCAGTTCTCAAGCTAAAAGAACTAAGGAGGAAATTTAAGCCTTGGGTTGCAATATTGAAAGATTCTATGGGCAATATATTGAATGATGCAGGAAACATCAAAAGAAGATGGAAGGAATATACAGAGTCACTATACCAAAAAAAAAAAAAAAAATTGGTTGATGTTCATCCATTTCAGGGGGTGACATGTGACCAAGAACCAATGATATTGAAGGAAGAAGTCAAATCTGCCCTGAGGGAAGTGCCAAAAAACAAGGCTCCAGGAATTGATGGGATACCCATTGAGATGTTTCAACAAACGGATGCCAAACTAGAGGCACTCATTCAGCTATGCCAGGAAATTTGGAAGACAACTACTTGGCCAACTTACTGGAAAAGATCTATACTTGTACCCATTCCAAGAAAGGTGATCCCACAGAATGTGGAAATTATCGAACAATATAATTAATATAGCATGTAAGTAAAATCTTACAGGAGATAATTCAAAAATGGTTACAGCGGTATATTGACAGAGAACTTCCAGAAATGGAAGCTGGATTCAGAAGAGGATGTAGAATGAGCGATATCATTGCTGATGTCAGATAGATCTTCGCTCAAAGCAAAGAATTCCAGAAAGATGTTTCCTTGTGTTTTATTGACTATGCAAAAGCATTCGATTGTGTGGATCATAACAAATTATGGACAGCATTGAGAAGAATGTGAGTTCCAGAACACTTAATTGTACTCATGAAGAACTTGTAGTAGACCAGGAGGCTGTTGTTTGAACAGAGCAAGGGGACACTGCATGGTTTAAAATCAAGAAGGGAGTGCATCATGGTTGTATCTTATCACTATACTTATTCAAACTGTATGCTAAGCAAATAATCTGAGAATCTGGTCTATATGAAGAATGTGGCATAAGGATTGGAGGAAGACTCTTTAACAACCTACATTATGCAGATGACACAACTTTCCTTACTGAAAGTGAGAATGACTTGAAACACTGCTGAAGATTGAAGACTACAATCTTCAGTATGGGTTACACCTTAATAGAAAGAAAACAAAAATTCCCAGAACTGGACCAATAAGCAGCAGCATGATAAATGGAGAAAAGATTGAAGTTGTCAAAGATTTCATATTACTTGATTCTACAATAAACACCAATCGAAGCAGTAGTCAAGATATCAGATATCATACAGTTTGGGGCAAATCTGCTGAAAAGAATATCTTTCAAGTGCTGAAGAGCAAAGATGTTTCCTTAAAGACTGAGGTGTGCTTGACACAAGCCATAGTATTTTCAACCACTTCATATGTATGTGAGAGCTGGACAATAAATAAGGAAGGCCAAAGGAGGGTGGATGTTTTTGAGTTTTGATGTTGGTGAAGAATGCTGAAAGTACCATGGACTTCTAAAAGAACTAACAAATCTGTCCTGGAAGAAGTGCAGACAGAATGCTCCTTGGAATCAAGAAAGGCCAAACTTCATCTCACATAATTTGGTCATGTTGTAAGAAGGGACCATTCCCTGGAGAAGGATATCATGCTTGGCAAGGTGGAAGGACAACAAAAAGGGGCAGGCCCTCAACGTGATGGATAGACACAGTGGCTGCAATGATGCGCTCAGGTAGAGCAAAGATAGTGGGGATGGCACAGGAATGGGCAGTGTTTCATTCTGCTGTACACAAAGTAGCTATGAGTCAGAGACAACTTGAGGCATCTAACAACCATTATTCTAATCATGTTGTATAACCATCACTGATGTGCTTGACAAGCTTTCTATTACCATAAGCAAAACTCAATGCTTCCTAAAAATGATCCCCCCTTGTCTTACTCCTACCTATCTCTGCAGACTCTTAATAACCTTTAGTCTATATACATTTGCTTATTTTACATATATCATATAAGTTGTCATTGTTTGGTGTTTAGTCATCGCTGATTCATAGCAACCCTATGCACAACAGAATAAAACACTGCCCGGTCCTGTGCCAGCCTCATGATCCCTGCTATACCTGAGCCCATCATTGCAGCCACTGTGTCAATCCATCTCATTGAGAGTCTTATCCTTTTTCATTGACCCTCCACTTTACCAAGCATGATACTCTTCACAGGGAATGGTCCCTTCTGACAATATGACCAAAGTAGGAGATGAAGTCTGGATTTTCTCGCCTCCAAGGAACATTCCGGCTGCACTTCTTCCAGGACAGATTTGTTAGTTCTCTTAGTAGTCCATGGTACTCTGAGTATTCTTCACCACCACAATTAAAAAACATTAACTCTTCTGTGGTTTTCCCTATTCATTGTCCAGCTCTCAGATGCAGAAGAGGCAATTGAAAATACAATGGCTTGGGTTAGGTGCACCTTAGTCTTCAAAGACATCTTTGCTCTCCAGCACTTTAAAGAGGTCTTTTGCAGCAGGTTTGCCCAATGCAATACATCATCTGATGTCTTGGCTGCTGCTTCCATTGGTGTTGATTGCAGAAGCAGGTAATATGAAGTCTTTGACAACTTCAATCCTTTCTCCATTTATCATGATGCTGGTTATTGTTACAGTTGTGAGGATTTTTGTTTTCTTTGTGTTGAGGTGTAATCCATCTGGAGGCTGTGGTCTTTGATCTTCATCAGTATGTGCTTCAAGTCTTCCTCACTTTCAGCAAGCAAAGTTGTGTTTTCTGCATATCATAGGTTTTTAAAGAGTCTTTCTCCAATCCTGATGCCAGGTTCTTCATGTAATCTAGCTTCTTGGATTCAAACAGAACAAGGGGATTCTGCATAGTTTACTATCAGGAAGAGAGTGTGTCAAGGTTGTATCCCTTCACCATACTTGTTCAATCTGTAATCCCTTTTGACAACATGACCAAAGTAGGTAAGGCAAAATCTGGCCATTCTCACTTCTCAGGAGTATCCCAGCTGCACTTCCTCCAGGACAGAGTTTTTAGTTTTCCTGGCAGTCCATGGTACTCTCAGTAATCTTCACCAACACCACAATTGAAAAGCATCAACTCTTCTTTGATTTTCCTTATTCATTGTCCAGAACTCATATGCACATGAGGTGATTGATTGAAAATATCGTGGCTTTAGTTAGGGGCACCTTAAGGCTAGTGGTTCAAACCCACCAGCGACTCCTTGGAGGGAAGATTGGGCAAGAAGGTACTGCCTCAGAAACCCAAGGAGGGGATGCTATGAGTCAGATCCAACTCAACAGCAATGAGTTTTTTTTTTTTTTTTTTTTTTGCTTTGGTAGTCTTCAAAGAGACATCTTTTCTCTTCAGCACTTGAAAGAGGTCTTTTGCAGCAAATTTGCCCTGTGCAATATGTCATCTTATGTCTTACCTCATGCTTCCATTGGTATTGATTGTGGAAACAAGTAATATGAAATCTTTGACAACTTCAAACTTTTGTCCATTTATCATGATGGTGCTTATTGGTCCAATTGTGAGGATTTTTGTTTTCTTTATGTTGAGATGTAATCCATACTGCAGACTATAGTCTTCAATCTTCATCAGTCATTTACACAGCATTACTTTACACAGCATGTTTTTATGATTCATCCAAGTTATAGCGTGTGTCAAACTTCATTTCTCTTTCTGACTGAGTAATAATTTATATTATGTACGTACCACATTTTGTTATTCAATCATCTTTTGCTGGACATTTGGGTTGTTTACCTTTTGGCAATTGTCAATGGTGTTACAATGAGCATTGGTGTATGTGTCTGTTTGTATTGATGCACCCACAGACTTTTGATAACAAGGCCCTTTCATCAGGTCGCTAGCCTTTTAGGGTGAGAAAGCAGTCAGATAGGGGAGATATCTGCTTTAGTGACCATTTGAATTTACAGGATATTCAATTCCCAAATGAAACGTGTGAGTACTACTTGATTCACCATTTCCCCATTGTTGGACTGAGGTCTGTCTTTTCAGGTCTCCTTTTCTCACAATCAGCAAGCTGCAGAAAGGATAAACAAGGTTGCTGCCTAAATTGATATACCAACTGAGGATATACTCTTCTTCTTTCTTGCAGAAACCCTCCATATTTGTATTTATGAGTGATTCTTTTGGTGCTCCCTTCATTAGATATGTGGGTAGTAAGCACTCCTTCTCTATGGAGACAGGTGAAAGCCTTAGTCTCTCAAATCTGAAGATCCCCTCTCTTTTTTCCCTTTAGAGGCTAAAGTGAGGGTTAAGGCACAAGATGTTGTTCTTAGCAAGCACCAAGGAGGTGTCTGCACATAGTTTCTGGCATCTCCCTCTTTGGAATGTAAGCAATTTCTGCCCTTTCATATTTAGTGTTATGCTTTAGTCATGAATTCCAGGACATCTGGAAAGGTACTTCTAATGCTGATGCTATACTAGCTTAGATTCACCTGCTGTGATTATTCCTACAAGAAGAGTAATTTTTCAATAACCAACCAAAAGCGCTGTTGAGCTTTGCATATTGAATTATTTTATAAACATAAGGTGAACATATCCCAGTTTTTTTTCTATCATTTCTCCTTAATCTCTTTCTTTGCCCAAGTAAAAAAAAAAAAAAAACAAAAAAAAAACAGAATAATTCAGTTAGTTTTTGATTGAGATATTTTCCATTTTCCTCTGATTGTCCGGGATGGTCCAACATGAAGGAAGTACATCTCAACCACACACCATTTGGGGTTTTGGAAACTCAACTTGACGAGCGTTTACCAAATCCCTTTTACAAAAATAACCAGAACTTGGGCTTTGTCATTCATTGAATTTGATCAAGATGACAATAGTAAAAAGTAACACATAGGAATGAAAATGGAGATATACTTTCTTCCAGAGAGTTAAAGCTTTGTGACAGTTATCATATTGGTACTTCTCGTTCCTGTGGAGTTTGAGATAAGTACTATTCCTTTTCATACATTATGGATTTGAAATTTGACAAATTGATGCACACAGTGGCTTATCACTATCTTTATAATCTCAGTGGATAAGGAAGCCAGGTCCAGGAGTCCAGCATGTGGAGTTTCAGGGTAGGAAGGTCTGGGCTGTGGGAACTCCAGTTAAAGCTGGGTATCTTGATATCTTTCTGTGTCAGCTCCTGCTTAAGATCAGACTCCTTTATTCTAAAGACATCTGGCATATTCAAGAACCTCAAATTGCACGGAAATAATTGAAGATGGCTTATTTTGAGCAGTCATATCACATTTAAACCTTACAAACTATGTGAAATAGCTGGTGAGCTATGAGAAATAACACTGCTGTGTCAGATCCAATGACATTCCTGGGTAGTTGGCTGGCCCACTCCAGACCTCAAAGTGTACAATGCCATTTTCATTCAAGTCAAACTTGTTCAAAATTCTTCAATTCATCATAAAGTTACCGTGAAAACAAAGCTAAGCATAAATGCCACACTCCTCCTATTATAAACCATACCTAGGAAATTTTCATCTGTAGATGCCAATTCTTCTGAAGACAGCATCTCAGGCTTTCCCTCTTGTTTGAAAGACATGATACTAAAATGAATTAGGTATCAAAACACCGAGGTAAGTTCTGACATGACACGTTTATCATCTGCCATTTTAAAGATTTTTAAACTTGGCTTCTGAAAAGGAACAATGGAAAGTAAGATATATAATAGATATATAACGTTGTCTAAATAAGGGAGCTCTGGTGGTGTAGTGCCTAAGGCACGTGATTGCTAACCAGAAAACTGGCAGTTCAAACCCTCCAGCCACTCCTTGGAAGGAAGGTTGGGCAATCTACTTCTGTTGCAATAACGCTTAGGAAACCCAAGGAGGGGTCGCTATGAGTCGAGTCCACATCGATGGCAGTGATTTTGATTTTAAATAAGGGAAAAGTCACTATTACCAGCACAGATCTATGTTCATATACACCAATGTGTTTATACAGACACACTCACACACATGCTGGTAAATGTGACTTTTCCTCATAGTATTTGGATAGAATTTGTCCAATACTTTGAAAACCTTATCTCCTTTGCTTTCAGGCTTATTATTATTATTATTATTATTATTATTTCAACACACACATACACACACAGAGTGCTATCTGATAAAGATAAATAGAAATTCCACTTGTTTTTAATATCTCTTGTTTGTAAATTTTCCATGTTCCCTATCTACCTTAGCACATGTAAATAGGTCTTACATCCTGCCAGTTACATCAGGAGTCACACTGTGACAGGCAGCTTGCTGCCACCTAACAATGAGAACCGTTTCCACTTTTTGCTGTTAGTTCCAGTTCTCCCGGTGACTTAAATCTTGGGGAAGAACTGGTTCTGCGCTGATGAAGCCAGTGTTCTATACAGAGTTGAACAAATTGTCTCTCTTGCTGTTGCTGATTCCTTCAACAATCTCTGGAACTTGTCAAGGACGGGAAGGGTCAAGAATAGCTTTCCCATTTTAAGCTCCATGACAAAACAACATAAAGTGTCCCATTTCAGCAAGTCTGCATGAAGTTTATTCCTGTCACTGGTGCAATCAAATCAAATCTGTTCTCCAGAAGTCAGAAGTATTAGCTCCCTTCTCCTCCACAAATCAGGAATTAGAGAGCCATCTACTGGTCTAAACTTCCTAAGCAGTTTTTCTAAGACAAGAGAGGAAACTATCTTAAATAATTGAATCATAGGCCAAAATTGTAAATCAAACACACAATATTTATCTTTCTGGTTATACAGTGGAACCATGAGATCTGGAACTCAGTGGAACTGCCTTATTTTTCTGGGTCCTGCACATTTTCTGCCTTTGACAGGGTCCAGTCTTATCACGCATCTGTCACCAGTTTTAGTGTATATATTTGAGTTTTCCTTCTCTGACAATTTTCTGCCATAAAATGGTTCCTGCTTTCACAAGTTTACTGTAATTAGGGAGAGAGAAGTATGTGTTTTTCTCTTTTAAGACTGAAGAGTAAAATAAGAGCAGAAGTTATATGGGTAAAACCAGAGAAAATGGGGAATATAACACATTAGTAAAATGAAACAATGATTTATATCAGTTAATCAGTTAGGTAATTAGCAAGTAGTTATTGAAATGTATTACATGCTTTGCTGTTGTTGTTTTTTCCTGGAATAATCATTCAATATGCTAACTGTTGTCAGAGAACTTATATTCTAATTTGAAATCAAATAAATGAATTAAATATTAAAATATATGATACAACATTTTGGCATCAGAGAAAGTGCCTGAAACTTGGAGAAAACACTTGAGCCTAAATGCTGAATGTACCACCTATAAATCTGATGATTTTGAGCAGCTTACTTAGCCTCAGTTTTCGATCAGAAAATTGAAGAATATATCTGCTTCACCAGTTTGTCATCATGATGTGCTGAACATGTAAAAAACATACATATGTGATGGTTTTAAAATGCTGAAATCATAGTGCTAACTTTAAACACTGTATTAGGAGCAATAAAAGCCAGAACCTTGCTGTTGTTTCTGTTAGACACTGTCTAGTTGGTTCATAGGATGGTGCTATAAAGAATGTGTGAATAATAGGTATTATGTCCACAGGTGTAAGTGAGTTGGGAGGGCATTTTATAAAATACTTAAGTAATCGAAATGAAGGACACACCTATCAGAGACAAAAAAATCCACATATATGATTTCTCTATGACTAGTTAAGTAGTATTTTAGTTTATATTGAAGTGCTTGAAGGATGGGAGAGAGGATAGATTAAGCTGAAATTTAATCTCTGGCTAGCTGAACATAGGTTTTAAAAAGTCAGCAAAGACAAAAATGGAAGTTGAAGTACCTAGAGTAAAAAGAAAAGAGGGGAGGTTGTATAGACAGAGGTCCAGACAGCATTAAACTAAGAGAGGCATCAGAACTATATAAATGAAAACACTGAAACAGTCAAATTAACTTGGGGAACAGAAATAAAAATAGTCACATTAGTGACTAAAATTTTTCAGATTTCTGGAAGGTTTATGTTAGCTTTGGAACTCTAAGGTGAGTATAGTCATGACAGGGATCTGGTAGTCTTCTATAACTAACCTGTGCCATTGAGTTAATTCCAACTCATAGAAACCCAATAACTACCGAGTAATAAAGTAGATGTCTAGAAGCACACTGCCTCCTCCATTCAAAGCCCAGTGAAGATTGGGAATTTGCAATGCACCTAGAATAAAAGGTCTGAGAAAAGGTCTGAGGTTACTCGAAGTTTCTTTGCAAGTGGCATTTAAAAGATTACCTTAGCTTAGAATAGTGAACAAAGGTATGAATAATTTTTCTTTGCACATCTTCAGTCAAGAAAAACACTTCCTCAGAATATAGCAAAGACAAAAAACAGCAACAACAACAATAAACTAATAGCATCATTTACTTTTTAAGGATTTCATAATGAGACTGAATAATACAGTTCTTGATCATTTTTAGACAATCATGCAAAATTAATACTGGATAATTTTATGTGTTTCCCAAAGTCTTTCATATTTTTAATACCAATTAAAGAGAATATTTGCCCTTTCAGTTTCTCTTAATTTTTCAAAAATCTCAGTGAACATAATTTATATCAATATTAATGAACTTAATGGAAAACACATACACAAAAAAACTCATTATCATCAAGTTGATCCCCCACTGGGTTTTCGAGGTGGTGAATCTTTACAGACGTAGATTGCCCTGTCTTCCTTCTGCAGAGCAGGCAGTGGGGTTGAACCAATACCATTTTGTTAGCAGTCAAATACCTTAGGCACTGCACCACAAGAGCTCCTTAATGGAAAGCATGGGATGTTTAAATTCTTAAATTCTGTTTTCTATTTCGTAGAATCCCTGCTATTTTAGTTTGGATAAAACATCTTACCATCCTCCACTTCTGTATTTTTAATACAGAATTATAATATAAAGTCCATTCTTTCTCTTGTACACCATCTTTCAAGACGGAATTTATATGACATCTCCTTCCAAAGTCTTTGATTTATACCTAAAGTGAAAATCGCTTTTCCTTTCTCCTGAATCCACATTGCTTTTAATGAGAGCCTCACTTATGGTATTTTTATTCTCTCTTGCACTTTAACTATTTTTGTCATTGTCAATGGGTCCTAGCATAATGTGTTGTTCATCATAGGCGTCACCTGATGGGAGGAGCCAATGGGTTAATGGATTACTTCTCCCATGCCAACACACAAACATTCACTCAAACAACTCCTCCTATAACAAGAACAAGAACAGGACATCTTATGACATTGATTATGGCATTGATTATCTCTATCTCTATCTCTATCTATCTATCTACATACATATACATCTATAAGGAGCTCTGGTAGCATAGTGGCTTAGGCATCCAACTGTTAACCAGAAGGCTGGCTATTCAAATCCATCAGCTGCTCCATGGAAGGAAAAAGGGGCCAGGGCAATTTACTTCTGTAAAGATTTATTACCTCAGAAAACCAGGGGGGTCTGAATATGAATTGAAATCAACTCCATGGCAGTGAGTTTTTTAGTGCGTGCTCACACACACACACACACACACACACATATATTTGGTCATATGTCACTTAATGTCCATAATACATTCTGTGCAATAGAACACTGTGATTTGGACATTGTGCAAGCACCATATTTATAGGAAGTCCCTGGATTACAAATGCATTCTATTTTTAAATTTGTCTTTAAGTCAAATTTGTACATAAATCCAAATAATAGGTATGATTCATATGTTGTGAGTCAAATATTTGTCTTAGTATATAGTATATTGTGTACCTTTCTGTGTATTAAAAGCATTAAAGAAACACATGCAGATATACTAAAACATATTTAATATAATAATATAGTTATAATAATGCTTTAATGTGCCTTGCTAAGTTGTACCCGTTTGTTATTACATTCTGTAAGCCTCAAATGGGCTTCACCAGGGTAAGAACCATGGATGTATATGCTACTGGGCATTGTCCAAACAGAAGTTATACAGCACATGACTGTATATATAGGTATGCATGTATAGATAGACGGATATAGATATCTTAATCAATATATGTTAAGGATGGAGCTATTATACCTGATTCAAATATCTAAGCAGCGCCTTGCCTAAACTATTTAAGTATAAAAGTAACCTTGGAACTTGAAAAATAGAGAGCTCATTTAGGCTCATATCGGCAGTTTCATGGTTTGCCATGGTTGAGCCATACAAGTTGCATTCTTATGAGCTCCTGAGTTTTCTTATCCAATCCTTACATTAGTGTCTGGAATCACTAACTAATTCAAAAACATCTATTGACTCATATAAATAATGTAAATGTTAGATTTTTTCTGAAATTGTTTGTCTCTACACGAGGCTGTCATTCATACAGAATAAGGGAATGCTTTAAAATAAGGGAGGGTGTGTGTCAGGGTTGCATCTGTATTCTGAACACATAATCCAAGAAATTGGTCTACATGGAGAAGAAAGTGGTATCAGGACTGGAGGAAGAGTCATTAACAACTTAAATATGAAGATGACACCACAACCTTTCTTGCTGAAAGTAAAGATGACTTGAAGCACTTACTGATGAATATCAAAAACTACAGTCTTCAGTATGGATTACACCTCAACATAAAAAAAAAAAAAATCCTCAAAATTGGATTAATAAGGAACATCATGAAAAATGGAAAAATGATTGAAATTATCAAATATTTCATTTTATTTGAATCCACAATCAACATTAAAGGAAGCAGCAGTCAGGAAATCGAACACATGATTGCACTGGACAAATCTGCTGCCAAAGCCTCTTTAAATTGTTAAAAGAGCAAAGGTGTCACTTTGAAGACTAAGGTGTGCATAATCATTGTTTTGTTTGTTTTGTTAGGTGCCATCGAGTCGTTTCCAACTCATAGCGACCCCATGCACAGCAGAACAAAACACTGCCCAATCCCGCACCAGCTCCACGATCCCTGCTATACTTGAGCCCATCATCACAGCCAACGTGTCAGTCCATCTGGTTGAAGGCCTCATCCTCTTTCATCGACGCTCCACCCTACCAAGCATGACATTCTTCTCCAGGGAATGGTCCCTTCTGACAACATGACTGAAATTGGTAAGATGAAGTCTGGCCATTCTCACTTCCAAGGAGCATTTTGGGTGCACTTCCTCCAGGACAGATCTGTTAGTTCTTTTAGCAGTCCATGGTACTTTCAGCATTCTTAACCAGCACCACAACTCAAAAACATCAACTCTTCTTCGGTCTTCCTTATTCATTGTACAGCTCTCACATGCATACGAGGCGATTGGAAATATCATGGTTTGTGTCAGGTACACCTTAGTCCCCAAGGAAACATCCTTGCTCCTCAGCACTTGAAACAGTTCCTTTATGGTTGACTTTCCCAATGCTACATGGCCTCTAATGTCCTGACTGCTGCTTCCATTGGCATCGATTGTAGAACCAAGCAACGTGAATCCTTTGACAACCTCAATCTTCTCTCCATTTATTGTGATGCTGCTCATTGGTCCAGTTGTGAGGATTTTTGTTTTCTTTATATAGATGTAATCCATACTGCAGACTGTATTCTTCAACCTTCATCAGTAAGTGCCTCAAGTCATCCTTACTTTCAGCAAGCAAAGTTGTTTCGTCTGAGTATCTCAGGTTGTTAATGATTCTTCCTCCAATCCTGATGCCACATTTTTCTTCATATAGTCCAGCTTCTCAGATTACTTGCTTAGCAAATAGATTGAATAAGTGTGGGGAAAGGATACAACCCTGATGCACTCCCTTCTTGATTTTAAATCATGTAGTGTCCCCTTGTTCCATTCGAATGACAGCCTCCTGGTCAAGGTGCATGTTCCTCATGAGTACAATCAAGTGTTTGGGAATTCCCATTCTTCTCAATGTCATCTACAATTTGGCATGGTCCACACAATCAAATGCCTTTGCATAGTCAATAAAACACAAGTAAACATCTTTCTGGTATTCTTTGCCTTGAGCCAAGATCCATCTGACAACACCTATGATATCCCTTGTTCCACGTCCTCTTCTGAATCCAGCTTGCACCTCTGGAAGTTCTCTGTCAATATACTGCTACAATCATTTTTTAATTATCTTCATAATTCAATAATATTCATAATTATCTTCATAATTGCCTAATCCTAGCCATGATATTTGCAATCTCCTCATGTGCATGTGAAAGCAGGACAATGGATAGGGAAAAAAGAATTGATGTCTTTATATTATGGTGTTGGCAAAGAGTACTGAAAGTACCATATACTGCCAGAAAAATGAACAAATCTATCCTGGAAGAAGTATAGCCAGAATGCTCTTTGGAAGTCAGAATGCTCAGATTTTGTCTCACCTACTTTGGTCATGTTGTAAGAAAGGATCATTCCCTGGAGAAGGATATCATCCTTGATAAAGTGGAGGGTAGAGAGAAAGGGGAAGAGCCTTGATGAGATGGAGTAACACAGTGGCTACAACGATGGGCTCAAGCACAGCAAGGATTGTGAGGATGGCGCAGGACAGGGCAGTGTTTAGTTCTGTTGTACAGAGCATCATCATGTGTTGGAATGAACTTGACGACACTCAACAACAACAACACCCCACTCTAGTGAGCCAGATATCTTTGTAAGGGTTTTGGGTTCGAGATCAATTTTATGTTTTTCTTTCCTTTCTTTGCCTCATCTTATATTATGTACTTTAGAGACCTTGAAGGGTAAGATAATTTTTTTGGAAGCAGAATTCCAAACATTGTTCAAACATAGGAAAGCTGGTATAATTTTTAAATTCCCCAATTCTACCTCAGTTCCTCAACAATCCTGATACTTAAAACTTCACAGTTATTGAATTAATTGAATTCAATTGAAAAATAACTTTAGAAACTGAAGGATATACATCAAATTATTTAAGGGGAATAAATTGAATATGAACACATAAGTCAAATCATATTTTCTAATCATTGGGAAGCTGTGGCCAAGTGTTTGAATTTTAACATCAAACCATTGGTATTCAAATTTCATCTCCCATTTACTGGTTTACAATCATTCCCAAGTCACTTAATATTTCAAAGACTTAGTTTCTTTGTCCATGAAGTTGTGATAACACTAACTTTCATTTCATAAAGTCATTATAGGGATCATAACAACAAACAACAAACAAACAAAAAATGTTGCCATTGATTTGGGTGTTACTGAGTAGAACTCAGTAGAGTAGAACTCTATACAGCTTTCTTAGCTGTAAACTTTGTGGTAGCAGATCTCTAGGCCTTTCTTTCACGGTACCTCTGGATGGCTTTGAATTGCCAACCTAAAGGTTAGTAGTCAAAAGAGCAATAGTGGTGCAGTGGTTACTGTGAAAGCACCCAACTGCTACCAGAAAGGTCAGTGGTTCAAATCCACCAGGTATCGTATATCAGGAGATATATGGTGCAGTCTGCTTGCTTAAGGGTAAGTTATTTGTGCTACCAGGGACTATATTATGAGAATTAAATGACCATGTCACATACTTAACACACTGCCTGGTACTCTTAATTAAATATGACTAGTGGATATTATTTTTACTATGACCATTATTATCATCCAAATGTAAATTTCCACCACTTGTCCATCAGTTTGTTGTACTGTGGCAGTTTGGTTGTTGCTGTGGTGCTGGAAGCTATGCCATTGGTATTTCAAGTTCCAGCGCAGTCACCCATGATGGCCAAGGTTTCATTGGATCTTCCAGACTCAGACCAGGAAAAAGGACATGGCCAGATACTTCTGAAAAAATTGGCTGGTGAAAACCTTATGAAGAGCAGTAGAACACTGTCTAATATGGGGCTTGAAGATGAGCTCCTTCGGCTGAAAGACACTCAAAATAAGAGTGGAGAACAGTTGTGTCCTCAAAGTAGAATTGACCTTAATAATATAGATGGAACAAAGCTTTCAGGACCTTCATTTGCTGATGTAGCACAACTTAAAATAAGAACAGCTGCAATCATCTATTAATAATCACAATGTGGAATATACTAAGTATGAATCTAGGAAAATCGGATGCATCAGAAATGAAATGGACCACTTGCAGATTGACATAGGAGGCATTAGTGAGCTGAAATGAACTGGTGTTGGACAATTTTAATCATACAATCACATTGCCTACTATGCTGGAAATGACACATTGAAGATGAATGGCATAAGTCATATATATATACACACACATACCAGCCACAAATGCCAAAGATGAAGAAATTGAAGGCTTGTACCAACTTCTGCATTCTGAAATTGATCAAATATGCAATCAAGATGTGTTGATAATTAATGATGATTGGAATGTGAAACTGGCAACAAAGAAGAAAATCAGTAGCTGGAAAATATGGTCTTGATGATAGAAAGGACACTGGAGATGGTTCAATAGAATTTTTTCAAGACTGATGATTTATTCATGGCAAAGGCCTTTTTTCAACACCATAAACAGTGACAATAGACATGGGCCTTGCAGGATGGAACATGCAGGAATAAAACAGACTACATCTCTGGAAATAGGTGAGGGAGAAGCTCAATATCATGAGTCAGAACAAGGCCAACTACCTACCAACTGTGAAGTAGACCATTAATTGCAATATGAGAGTTCAAGTTGAAACTGAAGAAAATTAAAACAAGTCAAGTATGACCTTGAGTTTATCTCACTTATATGTACAGACCATCTTGAAAATAGATTCCATGCACTGAACATTAATGACCAAAGACCAGATAGGTTATGACAGGACACCATACATGAAGAAAACAAAAGTCATTAAAAAGACAGGAAAGTAGGAAGAGAGCTGTTACATTGTGGGGAATTGCAGTCAGTGTCATGAGATGTATTATGTAGGAACTGCTGTGTGGAAAATGAATTTGCTCTGTAAACTTTCACCCTAATCACAATAAGCCACCACTTGTCTCTCAGTTTGTCACAGTGTGGTGGCTTGTGCATCCCTGTGTTGACATAGGGTCACTATGAGTCAGAGCTGACTCTACAGCATCTAACAACAATAAAAATTAAAAAAAAAAAGAAGACAGGAAAGAAATAAAAGGCCCAAATACATGCAGAAGAGATTCTGAAAGTTGCTTTTGAATGTAGACTAGCTGAAGCACATGATGGAGTAAAAGAGCTGAATGGAAGATCTCAAAGAATGGTTCACGAAGATGAAGTAAAAGGTTATGACAAAATATACAAAGACCCAGAATTAGAAAACCAAAAGGGAAGGACATACTTGGCATTTCTCAAGCTTAAAGAACTGCATAAAAAATGCAAGCTTTGAGTAGCAGTATCAAAGGGTTCTTATCCTTTTCTTTCTTTTTGTTTTATGATTCAGTGGTTTTTCTTTATAGTTTTACCTCATATGCATGCATCTCTAGACATATAATGAAATATTACCATATATAATCTTTGTTTTTTAATTTGTTATTGTGATTTGGGTAAAAGTTTATGGAGAATATGGGCTTTACATCAACAATTTGTGTAGACTTTGTTTTGTGACATTGATTGTAATCCCTGTCATTAACAGCACTCTTCCTATTTTCTCCCTGCTTCTGTTCATCCTTCTTTCCTAACCTTCCTGTTTTGTGAGCTTTATCCCTAGCAAATGCTGCCTTTTTTATCTCCTGTGGTTGGTTTTTCTAAGGAGTAGGTACCTCCCTGGTGCTATTGTTCACCTTATAAGCCTATTCAATGTTTGCTGAAAGTTGAGCCCTGGGGTTGAGTTCAGTTCCAGGCTTGAAGACATCTAAGGGATAGTCTTGAGGATTCCATCAGTCTCTATCAGTCCAGTAAGCCTGGTTTCTTTATTATTTTGTGTTTTGTTCCACATTTTTTTCTCCCATTTTATGCAAGACCTCATATTATGATCCCTGTCAGAGCACTCAGCGGTGGTGGCTGAGCATCATTTTGTTATTCTGGTTTCAGGTCACAGAAGCTGAGTTGTGCATGGCCCATTTGTCTGTTGGGCTAATTGTTGCCATGTGTCTCTCACTTACTTCACTCATTTTTGCACCAGGCAGAGAGAGACCAATTGTGGCCATGAAGTAGCTTTTAAGATATCAGTCATTCATCAATACTCAGCATATTTGGATGTAGAGCACAGTTTTTCTGGACTGTGTTATGCCATTTAACCTTGATATCCCCCAAGACTATGGTCCTGAGCCACAGACCCAGGGACTAATTCCCTGAGGTGTTTGGTTATAATGAAGATGATTTTTTTAAATATTATTCTCTGTATGCTTTAAAATATTTATGGATATATTAAGCCATATGTAAATATACCCATGGGAAAAATATGGAATAGTACAAGATCATCAAAAGAAGATGGAAGGAATACACACAGTCATGGTACCAAAAAGAATTGGTCAACATTCAGCCATCTCAGGATGTAGCATGTGATCAAAAACTGATGGTATTAGAGGCAGAAGTCCAAGCATCACTGAAAGTAAAAGCTCCAGGAATCAATGGAATACCCCTTGAGATGTTTCAATTATACACTACTTGAAGGGCTCACTTGTCTATGCCAAGAAACTTGAAAGACAGCTACCTGGCCAACTGACTGGAAGAGGTCCATAACTGTGCCTATTTCAAAGAAAGGTGATCTAACCAAATGCAGAAATTACTGACCAATATCATTAATATCACACACAAGGTAAATTTTGCTGAAGATAATTCAAAATCAATTGCAGCAGTATACCAGATATTCAAGTTGGATTGAGAAGACAACATGGAATGAGGGATATCACTAATGATGGCAGATGGATCTTGGATGAAAGCAGAGGATACCAGAAAGATGTTTTCTTGTGTTTTATTGATTATGCAAAGACATTCAATTGTGTAAAACCAAAATCCAAACGCACTGCTATCAAGTCAACTCTGATTCACAGCGACCTTCTAGGAGAGAGTAGATCTGTCCCACAGAATTTCCAAGGCTGTAAATCTTTACAGAGGCAGGCTACCGCATCTTTCTCTCACAGAAAGCTGGTGGATTTGAACCACTGATCTTTTGGTAAATTTTTTAAAACATTGAGAAGAATGACAATTCTAGAACATTTGATTGTGGTTATGTGTAACATATATGTAGACCAAGAGGCAGTCATAAAAACAGAAGAAAGGGATATTGCATGGTTTAAAATCAGAAAAGGAGTGTTTCGGGGTTGTGTCTTTCACCATACTTATTCAGTATATATGCTGAGCAAATAATCTGATAAAATGGACTATATGAACAAGAACCACAGCATCAGGATTGGAGGAAGACTCATTAACAACTTGCAATAAGCAGATGAAATGAGCTTGCTTGTTGAGAGTGACGAAGACTTGAAGCACCTACTGATGAAGAGCAAACACTACAGCCTTCAGTGTGGATTGCACCTCATCCATAACAAAAACAGAATTATCACAACTGGATCTAAAAACAACATCATGATAAAAGTAGAAACAATTGATATGGCCAAAAGTTACATTTTACTTGGATCCACAGTGAACATCCATGAAGTAGCAGTCAAGAAATCAAATGATGTATTGCAAATCTGCTGCAAAAGTCCGCTTTATTGTGTTGAAAAGTAAAGATGTCACTTTGAAGCCTAATGTGTGCCAGACCCAAGGCATGATAGCTTTAATTGCCTTATATGTATACAAAAGCTGGACAATGAATAAAGAAGATCAAAGAAGAATTAATGGCTTATAATTATAGTGTTGGTGTGGACTGCCAGAGCAGATTTGTCTTGGAAGAAGTACAACCAAAATGCTCCTTAGAAGCAAGGATTAAAAAAAAAAAACAAAAAACTCACTGCTGTCAAGTCAGATCCGACTCATAGCCACACCTCCTTGGGTTTCCAAGGTGGTATCACTACGGAAGTAGATTGCCCAATCTTCCTTCCAAGGAGTGGCTGATGGGTTTGTACTGCCAGCCTTCTTGTTAGAGTCAAATGCCTTAGGCACTATACCACCAGAACTCCATAGCTATCTTAATCTCATGTACTCTGACATGTTATCAGAAGAGACTGGTTCTTGGAGAAGTATATCATGCTTGATAAAGCAGAGGTTTAAAAAGAGCAGGACCCTCAATGAGATGGATTGACACAGTGGCTGCAACAATGGACTCAAACGTAGCAATGGTTGTGAGGATGGCACAAGAACACACAGTGATTCATTCTCCTTTACACAGAGTTTCTATGAGATGAAACTGAATCGATAGCACAACAACAACAACAACAACAACAATATTGTACAGTTTATGAGGCTGTGGGTGACTTGGTTGTAGAGTTCTCACTTTCCATTCAGAAAACCTGGGGTCAATTTCTAAGCAATACACATCATGCACAGTCCCCATCTGTTGGTCACTTTGGGCTTGGGTGGCGCTATGATGCTGGACAGGTTTCAGCAGAAGTTCCAGACTAAGACAGCCTAGGAAGGAAGGCCTGACCATCTATTTCTGAAAATCAGCCAATGAAAACCCTAGGGATCACAATGGTCTGATCGGAGTCTGATCATGGAGACCCCACACTGGCTGTATCAGGTGACACAGGGGCCCTGTACCGACCAGTTTACGTGGTATACTGACCAATCAATACTGAGCTACTCAGACTGAGATCATTTCCAAAGGCATCACTATGTGCAGATAAACCTCCACAGTTACGTAGCAACCACAGAACAAAGTAGGTACTGTCTGAGATATACAGAATGCAGCTATTAAAGTTAAAGATCAATTTATTCAATCAGCTATAATGAAGAAGTCAGGAATTAAAACTAGCCAAGTGGTGGATGGGTCAGGCTGCATTTCATTCCCTTCTGCGTGGGGTTGTCATGAATCCAGGGCCTACTTGACATCAGCTAACAACAATAAGTTATAAATTTAATAATAGACACTTAACGGCAGTCGAAGAAGCCAAGTAGTTTCTTATGTTTAGTTCATCCTTCCCCAGTGTTTTGGGCAAATTAATTTCCAGTACTGTAAAAGCCTGGATGTGAAATTGACCACTAGTCCTGGAAGCACACTTTACTTATTTATTGCAGCATTACCTCGGACAATGAACTAAACTCATGAACATCCATCCTTTTTTGCTTCCATTCCTTTCTCAATTACACTGCAAAATGTCTCTACTGAACATGAAATTCATTGTTATTGTTGTCATTGCTAGGTGTCATCTACTCATTTCTGACTCATAGCGACCCTAAAAACACTGACCAGTCCCACGACAGCTCCACAATCCTTGCTATATTTGAGCTCATCACCGCAGTCACTGTGTCAATCCATCTCGTTGAGGGCCTTCCCCTCTTTCATAAACCCTCCACCTTACCAAGCATGATGTCCTTCTCCAGGGAATGGTCCTTTCTGACAGCATGACCAAAGTAGGTGAGACAAAGTCAGGCCATTCTTGCTTCCAAAGAACATTCCGGCTTCATTTCTTTTAGGACAGATTTATTAGTTCTTTTACTAGTCCATGGTATGAAATCCATAAATATATATATATATTTGTTGTTGTTGTTGTTATGTGCCGTCGAGTCGGCCCCGACTCATAGCGGCCCCTCCTTGGGTTTCTGAGGCAGTAATACTATGGAAGGAGATTGTCCCATCTTCCTTCTGAGGAGTGGCTGGTGGGTTTGAACCACCAGCCTTCTGGTTAGCAGTCAAGTGCCTTAGGCACTATGCTACCAGAGCTCCTATATAT
>NW_006922038.1:922287-950006 GCF_000298275.1 Orycteropus afer afer
TATGTATGTGTGTATATATATGTATGTGTGTGTGTGTGTGTATATATATACACACAAACACATATACACATAATTTTTATCAGAAGCCTAGGAGTATTGGTAGTAGTATTTATGACTTGCATTGGGATTATAGAAAAATTATTTAATCTCCCTGCTCCTTATTCCATCTTTAAGTCAGAAAAAACAAACATCTGTCCAAACTTAAGCATTCCTGTAGGGACAAAATTTGTGCAGCACCAGGTAATTACAAATGCTAAAGAGATGCCACTCTCAGATAATTTAATGAAAGATCAAACCTTCAGTAAAATGATTATGTATGTGAGTAATGACCTAGGATTTTTACATCTACCACTTGACTAATTTTAGCCTCTGACTTCTTCATTATAGCTGATTGAATAAATCAATCTTTTAACTTTGATAGCTGTGTTCTGTACATCTCAGATGGTACCTACTTTCTGTGTTTTGTGGCTACTGCATCACTCTGTGGGGTTTTAGCAGGTAATGATGCCTTTCAAAATTAGCTCAATCTGACAGTTCAGTGTTATTGAAGTTGGACAATAGTCCATGTAAGGCGGTAGGTACAGGTTAGGTATATCACTTGACACAACCTTCCAGTTAAGGATTTCATTTAAAATACCTCTCAGAACAAAGGAATAAAAAATAAAGTACCACTTATATTTACATATTATAGTATGGTTTATATATATCAATGCCTCCAGAAACTAGAGCTGTCTTGCCAGTTAGACAACTAGAAACAAAAGTCTCACATTTTCATAAAGGGAATATTTTAAAACTTTCTTTCTACAAACTGTGACATAAGGAAGGAAAAAAGTCTCCCCGCCCCCAATTAATCCAAGCATTGTTTTAAATAGATGTTTATGCATTTCTATTGCTATGCCATTTAAAAATATGGACATCTTTTATTCTGAAATATAAACCATAAACACCAAACTCACTGCCATCAAGTCAGATCTGACTCATAGTGACCTCTCCTTGGGTCTCCAAGGTGGTATCTGTAGAAAAGTAGATTGCCCAACCTTCCTTCCAGGAGTGACTCATGGGTTTGAACCACCAGTCAAATACCTTTGGCACTATGCTACGTTTTTTTTATTTCAAACACGAAATAAACTTCTCAAGATTTGAATGATAAGCATATTCAGAGATATGACAAATTAAGCAAGTGAAGGTTCAGTAGTACACGTAGGACAATTGACCATTGGCTGGTATTGTTGTTATTGTTGTAATGTGCCGTCAAGTCAGACCCGACTCATAGCGACCCCTCCTTGGGTTTCCGAGGCAGTATCACTATGGAAGTAGATTGCCCCATCTTCCTTCCGAGGAGTGACTGGTGGGTTTGAACCACCAGCCTTCTGGTTAGCGGTCAAGTGTCTTAGGCACTGCACTACCAGAGCTCCCATTGGCTGGTATAAGGAAGACAAAACTAGGAACATGGTATTTTAATAATTGATCGATAGCTTTTGGATGTGACTGCTATATTTGAGGGAGTTTGTATGCAAAGTATAAAATACTAGGCAAAGAAGTGAGGTGAAAACACCTGGGATAGTTCTCCAATTATGCTAACCTCCTTCTTTGTAATTCAGCAAGCTGACTTTCACATCATTCATATGAATTATAGAAAAAAGATAACCATCTGAGAAAACAAATAGTGATGATGATGAAGATAGTGATGGTGATGATGATGATGATGAATGTTAATTATGCACAGAGGATCCCTCATGATGCAGTGGCTAAGCACTCAGCTGCTAACTGAATGATCTGTGATTCGAATCCACCAGCCACTCCACCAGTGAAAGATGTGACAGTCTGCTTCCATCAAGATCACAGACTTGGAAACCCTAAGGGGCAATTCTACCCTGTCCTATAGGGTTGCTGTGAGTTGGAACTGACTCAACAGCATACAACAATTATATGTAACTACCACCTGCCAGTTTGTCACACTCTGGTGGCTTGTGTGTTGCTGAGATGCTTGAAACTATGCCACTGGTATTTCAAATACCAGCAGGGTCCATTATGTTGAACAGGTTTCGTTGGTGCTTTCAAATGAAGACAGACTAGGAAGAAAGACATGTCAATCTATTTCTAAAAATCAGTCACAGAAAACCTTAGGGATCACCATGGAATATTGTCTGACTTGCTTTCTTTGAACATGTTATCAGGAGGGATCAACTGCTGAAAGAGGACATCATTCTGGGTTAAGTGAAGGGCCAGTGAGGATGAGAAAGACTCTCAGTAAAATGGATTGGCACAATATCCACAATGATTAACTTGAATTTGCCAGCAGTTGTGAGGATGACACAGGCCTGGGCAATGCTTCATTCTGTTGTATGTAAAGTCACCATGAGTTAGAATCAACAACAGCAACAAATTACATGTAAGCGCTGTTCTAATGCTCCACTTACTTGACATCAAATACACAATCTTCAAACGATAGCAAACACATTAAGGCCCTCAGGGAATGGGGTGTGTACAAGGAGAGTTTTATAATATTAAAATAAAGTATCTACAATTACAGTAATTTGATCAAGGAGTCTACGGCTTCACGCTAATTATTCAGTCCCACAGGGACACTCTTCAGGCTCTGGCCTTTCTCTCTCCAGACACTGTCTTCTCTAACTGTTCTTCTGCTTATTATCCTGTTTACAGTTCTTTGTTTCAGTGGTAGTATTTGGAGTGTGTGCATTGTACTTTTTATGGGCTATCCCCTGTTTCTGAATAGACTGCCCATTGTCCCCTTCTCTGCCAACCAAGCTCCACTTTGTCCTTCAAAGACCAGATCAGGCATTTACCTCCTCTGCACAAGTTTTGCCCCTGAGCTGGGTGTAAGTGAATAAATGAGGCAGGGCTGTGAAAGCTCAGGATCACGTCATATCTTTATTTAACGTTCGATATTATTTCATTATAAGTTTTTGCATTAATTTTAATATGTAAAATAACATTACATGACAATGTTATTTACTTTGACAACTGAGTTTTTTTATGTGCTCTTAAATTTTGTGATCAGGGTGAGTCCTCACTGGAGTCCAGTCTCACTTCCCCGACACACACACCATAAAATGTAGAGATAATTACCTCTACTCTTCTGTTGTGTAAAAAATTATATTACTCTATATATCATACAATGCTGTTTACATGTCTATAATCATTTAACCTGCAAATGACGTTGGAGGATGAGTCATTATATGCTATTTGAAGGAAGGTTGACTATGGGCCCACCACCTGTCAGTTTATCATACTATGGTGATTTCTATGTTGCTATGATGCTGGATGCTATGCCATCAGTCTTTCAAATATTAGATTGATGGACAAGTTTCAGTGAAGTTTCCAGACTAAGAAAGAGTAGGAGGAAATGTCTGGCAATCATTTTCCAAATATTAGCCAATAAAAACCCCATTATGTAGCATAACAGAATATTGTCCAATATAATGCTGAAAGATGTAAGGCCCTTACATTGGAGCATTCTCAAAATACATAGTGGCCACAACAGTGAAGTGAAACATACCAGTGATTGTGAAGATAATACAACCCCAGGCAATGTTTCACTACATTGTACATGGTATTGCTATGAGTCAAAGCCAGCTTGACAGCAACTAACAATAACAACTAAATAAACACATTTGACACAGATACTATTACTTCCCCCTCTCCTTTTAACAGATAGGAACACTGAGACTTGAGGAAAATATGTAATTACAGAATATTACACACTAGTGAGTGTCAGACCAAGAGTCTATCTGTCTTCAAATTGTACACTTTTAAACAGATTATATTGAGCACATTTAGAGTTTCTGCCAGATCATGAAGAAAGGCAGTGACTTAGACTGTCTAGTTCTATGGCAGTTGGGAAGATAAGAATGAAGGTTTTAAACCCTCCTGTAGCCTAAGCAGCTCTGCTGGCATAATGCCTAAGGCATTTGACTGCTAACCGGAAGGTGGTAATCCAAACCCACCAGCCACTCCTTGGAAGGAAGACTGGGCAGCAGTCTACTTTCCTAGCAATACTGCGTTGGAAACCCAAGGAGGGGTCCCTATGATTAGGACTCAACTGAATGGCAGTGAGTTTGGTTTGGTTTGGTTTGGTCCTGTAGCCTAAGGAAAATGAAAAGCCTTCAAAGTTATATAATTATTTTTTCAGAGAAACTTAGAGGTTGATTCCCCACAACTAACTCCCCTATCGTTCTGCTGTACATGGGGTCCCCATGAGTCGGAGATGGCTCCACAGCACCTAACAACAACAGTACCCACAACAAATTACCTCATCTAAGTTAGTGTCCATGGTATTGGGCTCTTATATCCCACCATCCCTAGAAATGCTGCCTACTCTTAGGGACTCAAGAGACACATAACAGAAATCAATATGCACTTTTAACTGTCACTGATATGTGAAGGTTGATTCTCTTTTTCCAATATTTCAGAGTAACTTACTTGCTCCTGCCAAATTATTAGGTCTGTGTGACTTGCTGGCCAGCCTGACTTCAAATAAAGTTATTTCGATAGATAATGAAAGTCCTCTGAGCTCACAAGACAAGGAAGACCTTAATTAAAATCAATGAAGAAAAAAAATCTGTAAAAACAATTAAGCACTTAAGTTGACTCCTTTTAATTTGAGGTCTGAAGGTCTTCTTGGGAAATTACTGAATCACTGGGATGGATTAATGTGTCTGTCTTGAATTCAGCTTTAGTGGAATAGAAATTGTCTCAACGATATCTTATAATGTAAAACCCTGAGAAGCACTATAGGCACAGCACAAACTCAAAGATAAAACAAAACATTTATTTAATAAAACATTTGCATGGAGTAGTTAGCTGTCCTGTCATATAGATTCTGTTAGCTGAAATATTTAATGGGTTATTTTTTTTTCCAGAAAAACTAGTTGAAGCTGTTTTTCCTAAGAACCAAATGGAAGTTTTAATAGAAAATTTACTTGAAGAAGTGTGAATGTGTCAGACTCAAAATCAGTCAATGAAGAAGTCAGATTCACCACTGTATGGATTCTTTTTAAACTTCTGTGTTAAATGTAGGTGAAGTCTTGAATGATAATACTAGTTGCTTTTTGTTCATTTGTTTGTCTTTAAACTGTTTATTATATGTATGAGAAAATGTGACACTTAAAAGTAGAATACTCCATAAGGTCTTTAAGGCTATGATTTTCTGAAGCAGATCACCAGGTCTAACTTCAAACACACTTCCAGGTAGATTCAAACCACCAACCTTTCTACTAGTAGTTGAGCTTTTAACCTTTTGTGCCATCTGGGAGCAAAGACGGGCAGTAATAAAGAGACTTCTTATCTGTGCACAATTTACTCACTCTCATAGGCATCTGTTATTTCCACTGCCCAGCATGAGTTGAATTTCCTTTGAGAAATTCCCCTCTCTTCCCTTTTTTCCATTTGGTTTCTGTAGGACTACCTCACTCCCTGCTATAGAGGTGTTCCTGCAATTTAAGCCAAAACCAATTGGTCATTCTATTTCCCAAGATTAGAGTGGCCAAGTTAACTCAATTCAGTCCAAAAGTTAACAAACCAATAAAATCTGGCCTGGAGTTTTGTTGTTTAATTGATCGGAGAAATGGATGTTATCTTTGCTTGTTGCTTTAAACCGGGGAGAATTTCAGCTTAAGTCTGCAGAATTACCATGGCAAGACAGATTAAACAAATTAAATCCTGGAGCTATTAGTTGGGCTCATGAATCAAACTGAATGTGTAGCCAAACCAAAGCTTTTAAATATTGCTACTATTTCTTCATTATACAATTTGGACTCCGTTTTCCCTTCTTTTCAAACATTGAAGTAAATATTTGTATGAAACTTGATTTTCTCTCATGTGACTTCTAACCAGATGATACTCAGGTTATCACATAAGCAATAACAGATTCTCAATCCCTAAGAAAGCTTTTCTGGTATATATATAGAATAAATGTGATCAATTTGGACAGTTTGTTCATTCACCTCAAATTTGAACACCTACAACCACTGAATAAGTATTTTTAGAAGACTTTATAATACATCTGTTTAATAAGTCTTTAAAAATTCAGCCCTTACATTTTATGAGGCCCTTTGTCTTTTGAAATTATGACTTAAGAAAGTAGGATATTATAAAAAGAGTAATAGTGTGATATTTTATTATGATATAGTACTAGTCTTAATATGACCATTTGATGGTAGATATCAGCAGTGAAGGAGTCCTGGTGGTACAATGGTTAAGCACCTGACTGCTAACTCAATGGTCACAATTTGAACCCACCATCTAGCTATTTCCATAGAAGAAAGATATGGCAGTCTGCTTCCAATAAGATTATATCCTATGGGGCAATTCTACTCTATCCTATAGGGTCACTATGACCTGGAAATGACTCGATTGCAATGGGTATAAACATGTAAGGACTGAATGAAGAAAGTTGCCTTTGTAAAGTGAGCACAAGGAAATAATATGTGACTAATGGATGAGGGGGAGCTCTGGTAGCATAGTGGCTAAGGCACTTGACTGCTAACCAGAAGGCTGGTGGTTCAAACCCACCAGCCACTCCTCGGAAGGAAGATGGGGCAATCTACTTCCGTAGTGATACTGCCTCGGAAACCCAAGGAGGGGTCGCTATGAGTCGGGTCCGACTCGATGGCACATAACAACAACAACAACAACAATGGATGGAGAGCATTATCCTGAGGAAACATAATTTTCAATGACTTAAAATAATATTATTTGAATCATAATGCAACCTAGTGTTTTCAATTTCTTAAAGCTGTGAATTAATGCCAAGTAAATTACTATGAGAAGTGCCGGGTGAAGAAAATGGTTAACGCATTTGGGTTGCTAAGTGAGCAGTTGGTGTTTTGAGTCCATCCAGAGGTACCCTAAAGAAAATCTTGGTGATCTTCTTCCAAAAAAACAGCCATTGAAAACCCTACAGGGCAGAAAACCCTACTGTGATGCACAATGGGTCACCATGAGTCTGAATTGATTCACTTGCCACTAAGGGTAAGTTACTATTGGACTATCATGAAAATGGATTGATTTTGTTAATTAAATACCTCTCCAAATGTTTATTCACAGATTAAAAAAAGGGGGGGGGGAGAGTGAGAGAAGGTCAAACAATGTTATTCAGTTGTGTGAATTTTCACCTTCCTGGTTGAGTCAGTCATATGTGGACACAGAATTTTGGAAGCCCAGCTCTAGCTCCCTGGCTTGCTCTGCAATTGTTTAGCTTTCTCTGGCCTTCTTTCCCCATCTGTAATAGGTGACATATAGCTCACTGAGTCACTTTTGACTCTATATTATGAAGTTATGCCAAAGTATTTGCAAAAATAAAGTGTTCTGTCTGTGATTCATAATAAAATAATGATGCTAACCTCTACAGTCTCCTAAAAATAATTATGCTTCATAGATTCCAAATCAGTACAGCTGGCTTGAGTTTCATTTTTAAACCTACATTAAGTTAGAAACATTTGATCAAGTAAAGTCAACTTAGAAGCACTAGACAGCTAGAGAGGACATGATATAACTGCTTAAGAAATTAGATCAGGTAGGAAGAGTCAGAATGTGTTTTTCATTAATTTATACACAATAACAGAGATCTGCCTCCAAGAGGAGAGAAGTAATTCATTGCTTATAGTCCTCAAGAAGAGGCTTGGTAAAGTAAGAGTTAACAACCTCAGAAAGAATAATGATAAGAGTTCCCAATTATTTGCTTTTTTGTATGTACCTGACTTAGCTAAGCTGTGCACATGCATTAATTATTCAACGTGAGAACTTTAGTTGTTGTTGTTGTTTTATGTGCCATCAAGTCGAACCTAACTCGTAGCAACCCAATCCTTGGGTTATCACTATAGAAGTAGCAACCCAATCCTTGGGTATCACTATAGAAGTAGATTGCCTAACTTCCCTAGTAGTCAGGTTTATTAAGTCCACACTTTTTCAAAAAAGAAAGTTAAGTTTAGAGAGATTAAGTAGCTTTCCTAAGATCACAAATTAGTGATAAAGTGAGTATTTACATCAACTTTGCTGGTTTCAGAAACAACTGCAATGTGTAATACCAAACCAAATGAAACTCACTGATCTACAGTCAGTTTAGACTCATAACAACCCCTCCTTGGGTTTCAGAAGCAGTATCACTACAGAAGTAGAAACACCATATTGCTCATTTAGTAAGCAGTGCATATGTTAAAGGAGCTCTGGTGGCATAATGCCTAAGAATTTGACTTCTAACCAGAAGGATAGTAGTTCAAATACACCAGCCACTCCTCAGAAGGAAGATTGGGCAATCAATTTCCGTTGTGATGTTGTTGTTGTTGTTGTTGTTGTTATGTGCTGTCGAATCGGACCCAACTCATAGCGACCCCTCCTTGGGTTTCCAAGGCAGTATCACTATGGAAATAGATTGCCCCATCTTCCTTCCGAGGAGTGTTTGGTGGGTTTGAACCACCAGCCTTCTGGTTAGCAGTTAAGTGCCTTAGGCACTATGCTACTCCCTTGAAAATCCAAGGAGGGGTCACTATGAGTGGGATCCAACTGCACAGCAGTGAGTTTGGTTTTGGTTTGGTTTTAGCATATGTTAAGAATAACAAGTTTACTCATACTCATGATGGGAAAAATAACCTAAAACTTTTGAAAAAGCAGTTGATAAGCTGTGATTTTTTGTGAGGAGGGATGCATGGGTTATCTGATAACCAATCTCTACTTTAATGAGGAGTAATGAAAATCAGAGCAGAAAAGATTTTTTTTTTTTTTCCACAGAGCCTCTTAATCATAACAAAATGTGATGGAAAGTTACAGTAGAGATTCAAGGAAGCTAAAAAGTGCTCAGTAAATATTGACCATATTAGTCACAATTTCCAACTGTAAATGAAAGAACCACAGAGTAATTTTCCTAAGCAATGAGAAAGGTTATACTGATGTATTAGATGACATTAGTGGCAAATTCAAGTGTAGATACAGCTTCAGGCAACTAGATACAAGAACTGAAATGATCACATATCCTTTTACTTTCTTCCCAACAACATCCACTCATCCTTTAACTGGGTTCCTTATAGTCTTTTTTTTATGGGGACTATGACTACCATTCTGCTACTGCAATAGCTACAGCGTCAACTTACAACTTAACAGGTGTAGCAGATTGAATCTCTTCTTTCTTCTAATAGTAGATTGAAACTCTTCTTTCTTCTAATTTATAGTAAATCAATTTCTACGGGGAAGGATTATGATTGACATTCTTGAATCACATGTCTCAATTTTGGACCAATCAACTCTATCAGGGAGTGGGGAATGGGGAAGTACAGGCCCACAAATGACATGCAACATCTCTTTTATATTGTAACCTTTATTGTGGAGATGGATAAAAGAAAGACAAAGATGACAGATATTCATTAAGGAAGCTACCATTGTAACTCTGTGGCAGGTGTTTTATATAGAATACTTCATTTAATTTTCAGTCATCCAATGAGACAATATTATTATCTTTATTTTAGAAAATTTGAGGTTCAGAGATCTTCAGTATTTGTTTCATTATAGCACATCTAGTGTCATCTTCAATGCCAAGGTATTTTCTTTCACCTCAATATTATAATGCCTCTGGGAAACATTGATGTCATTTCCCTATCAAAGAACAGCCCTCTCACTTCTCTCTGTCTCTCAGCATGACAAAGCTACAAAGATCTGATAAACCATACTGGATACCTATACATTTGGACAATCTTCCATTTCCTTTAAATTTGACTTTAAACTTCCAAGGCTTTCTTTATTATTATTATCATCATCATCATTATTATTATTGCTTTTGCATTCCTGCATCTTTAGCTACTACCCTTCTGTTCTCTCATGATTGATTGTTCTAAGGAGTGTATCTACCTGATGTAAATGTTCATCTTGTATGCCTGTCTATTGTTTTGCAGGAAGCCACAGAAGTGAGTTTAATTCCAGACCTGAAGTGTAATTAGGGCCCACAGTCTCAGGGGTCTCACCAGGCTCTATCATACCAGTAAATCTGGTTTTTTTTTTTTTTTTTATGATTTTGAATTTTGTTCCACAAACAAAACTGATTGGTGCTGATAAATTTACACAAATTGGCATGAAAATTTTTGAGATAAGAATCTCATTTGTAGAAAGGCAGAGGTTAAAATAAGGGATTCTAGTGTCAGGCCATTTTTCCCCCACCCCCACCCCTTTTGGATCCAGAAATAAAACTTTCACTGTGATATAAATTTGCAAGCATATGGGCCAGCTGAAGTAGGAATAGTGAATGTAGTAGAATCATCCCCAGGGCTGTGATTTTTTCTCAGACAGTTAACCTTAGAAAAGAAGGAGGAAAACCTAGAGGTTCTGTGGCAGTCCAGGAGGCTCCATTTCACTAATGTTAGTTTAATTGAAAAAGAACAGGATCAAGGGATCTTGATGCTTTCTTGTAGACATGGGAGACAATACACACTACTTGTCAGTTTCTAAATAGTCTAGTATTTGTTACAGTTTTAATGATCTTCTACTAAATGTTTGTATATCGTCCAAATTTTCTTTGAAAAGCCTTAATTTTAGGAGGAACTGGACTGTATGTCTAATTGTCTATAAGAGCAACTACTCCCTTTGCCATGAGACCAGAACTGGATGGTGCCTGGAAACCATTTATGATTTTTTTTTTTTATGAAAGGTGCTATAGAAGGATATATATATAAATACAGGGGTACCAGGAAAGAGCTACCAGCATTAGGGATCCAGGTAAGGAGAGGGACCCAGCCCCCTCTCCCAAGTGGAGGGAAAGTGGGGGAAAGGAGAAAAAATCCAGGGGGACCACTACAGAGTGAGCAGTGGCAGGGATCCAGGTAAGCCTAGGAACACAGGCCCCACACCCATGCAGCAGGAAGTGGGGGAAAGAGAGAAAAGCCAGGGGGACCATGACAGAGCAAGCAGCAGCAGGGATCCAGGTAAGGGGAGGGACACAAACCCCACCCCCAAGAGGCAGGAAAGTGGAAGGGATCTAGGAAAGGGGAGGGTGAAGAGGTTTCGGACAGCTAACATAGACAAACTTGTCTGTCAGTTTGTCATACTGTAGTAGCTTGCACGTTCCTGTGAGGCTTGAGGTTGTGCCACCTGTGTTTCAAACACCAAGTTGGCTGCACATGGTGGACAGGTTTCAGGGCTGCTTGCAGACTGAGACAGACAAAGAAGAAGAAAGAGCCCATCCATTTCTAAAAGAATGGGCCCAAGGGAAACCTTATGAATGGCAGCGATACATTACTGTCTGATACATTACTGCACAATTTTATGATGAATAGCTCAGGAACATTGACCAATACAGTGCAGGAAAACAAGCCCCTTAGGTCAGAAGGCACTCAAAATACATCTGGGAAAGAGCTGCTTCATCAGAGTAGAACTAACCTCACTGATGTGGATAAAGTAAAGTTTTCGAGAGTTTGCTGACATGGCATGACTCAAATTGAGGAGACACAGCTGGAAACATCCATTAACAATTATGGAATGTGTGAAGTATGAATCTAGGAAAATTGGAAGTTGTCAAAAATGAAATAGAAAGCATAAAGATTGATATCCTATGCATTAGTGAGCTGAAATGGACTGGTTTTGGCTATTTTGAATCAGACAATCATATGATCTACTATGCCAGACATAATAATTTGAAGAGGAGTGGTGTGGCATTCATCATTGCAAGGATGTTTCAAGATCTGTCTTGAAGTACAATGCTGTCAGTGATAGGATAATATCCATATGCCTACAAGGAAGAACAGTTAATATGACTATTATTCAAATTTATGCACCAACCACCAAAGCCTAAAATGAGAAAATTGAAGATATTTATCAACTTCTGCAGTCTGAAATTGACTGATTATGCAGTCAGGATGGGTTAATTATCATGGTGACTGGAATGCAAAGTTGGAAACAAAGAAGAATCACTGATAGTTGGAAAATTTGGCCTTGGTGACAGAAATAATGCTGGAGATTCCATGATAGAATTTTGCAAGGCCAATGACTTATTCATTGCAAATAGGTTTTTTCAACAACACAAATGGTGGCTATGCATGTGGTCTTTGCCAGATAGAATAAACAGAAATCAGACTGACTACATCTTTGGCAAGAGATAATGAAAAGCTCCATATCTTCAGCCACAACCTGATTGTGGAACAGACCATAAACTGCTCATATGCAAGTTCAAATTGAAGTAGAAAACAATTAAAACAAGTCCACAAGAGCCAAAATGTGACCTTGAATATATCTCTCCTGAATTGGGAGACCATCTAAAGAATAGATTTGATGGATTGAACACCAATGACCAAAAACCAGAAGAATTGTGAGATGACATCAAGAGCATCATCCATGAAGAAAGCAAGAGGTCATTAAAAAGATGAGAAAAGAAGAAAACACCAAAATGGATGACAGAAGAGACTCTGAAACTTGCCCTTGAGCAGAGAGTAGCTAAAGCAACTAGAAGAAATGACAAGATAAAAGAGCTGAACAGAAGATTTCAAAGAACAGCTTTAGAAGACAAGGCCAATTACTATAATGAAATGTGCAAATACCTGGAGTTAGAAAACCAAAAGGAATGAACATGCTCAGCATTTCTCAAGCTGAAAGAACAAAGGAAAAAAAAATAAGCTTCAAGTCGCAATATTGAAAGATTCTATGGGCAAAATATTGAATGATGCAGGAAACATCAAAAGAAGGTGGTAGGAATACACAGAGTCACTGTACCAAAAAGAACTGGTCAATCTTTGTCAATTTCAGGAGGTGGCATATGTTCAAGAACCAATGGTATTGAAGAAAGAAGTCAAAGCTGCACTGAAGGAATTGGCAAAGAACAAAGTTCCAGGCATTGAAGGACTACCCATTGAGATATTTCAGCAAACAGATGCACCACTGGAGGCACTCACTAAGTTAAGCCAAGAGATTTGGAAAACAGCTATCAGGCCAATGACTGGAAGAGATCCTTATGTGTACCCATTCCAAAGAAAGGCGATCTCACAGAATATGGAAATTATTGAACAATATCATTAATATCACACACAAGTAAAATCTTACTGAAGATATTTCAAAAACAGTTGCAGCAGTGTATTGACAGAGAACTTCCAGAGGTGCAAGCTGGATTTAGAGGAAGATGTGGAAGAAGGGATATCATTGCTTACGTCAGATGGATCTTGGCTCAAAGCAAAGAATAGCAGAAAGATGTTTACTTGTGTTTTATGGACTATGCAAATGCATTTGATTGGGAGGATCACAACAAATTGTGGACCACATTGAGAAGAACGGGAATTCCAGAACCCTTACTTGTCCTCATGAGAAACCTGTACATAGACCAGGAGGCTGTCATTTGAACCAAACAAGGGGACATTGCATGGCTTAAATCAAGAAATGAGTGTGTCAAGGTTGTATCTTTTCCCCATAGTTATTCTATGATGAGCAAATAATTTGAGAAGCTGGACTATATGAAGAACATGGCATGAAGATTAGAGGAAGAATCATTAACCACCTGTGATATGCTGACGACACAACTTTGCTTGCTGAAAGTGAGGATGACTTGAGGCACTTACTGATGAAGATTGAAGAATACAGTCTGCAGTATGGATTATATCTCAATATAATTAAAACAAAAATCTTCACAACTGAACCCATAAGCATCATCATGATAAATGGGGAAAAAGATTGAAGTTGTCAAAGACCTTACATTGCTTGGTTCTACAATCGACACCAATGGAAGCAGCAGTCGGAACATCAGATGACATATTGCACTGGGCAAGTTGGCTGCAAAAAACCTCTTTCAAGTGCTAAGGAGCAAAGATGTCTCCCTGAGGACTAAGGTGCACCTGACACAAGCCAAGATATTTTCAATCACCTCACATGCATGTGAGAGCTGGACAATGAATAAGGAAGACAGAAGAAGAATTGATTCTCTTGAGTTGTGGTGCTGGGTGAAGAATGTGGAAAATATAATGGACTGCTAAAAGAGCTAACAAATCTCTCCTGGAGGAAGTGTGGCTGGAATGCTCCTTGGAAGCAAGAATGGCCAGACTTTGTCTCGCCTACTTTGATCATGTTATCAGAAGGGACCATTCCTTGGAGAAGGATATCATGCTTGGTAAAGTGGAGGGCTGAGGAAGGAGGCAAGACCCTCAATGAGATGGATTGACACAGGGCTGCACTGAAGGGGTCAATTATAGTGTTCCGTTCTGCTATGCATAGGTTCACTATGTGTCAGAGATAACTCAACAGCACCTACAAAAACAACAACATAGAAAAATAAAATATTTAGAATATAAAGTGTATTTCTATAGAAAAATCTTTGATCAAAAGGGAGAAAATGTGAAACAAAATTTAAAATTTTCATAGAATCTGTATTTTCTTGTGCCATTGGCCATAAGTGATCCCTTGAGACTATATCCCAGAGAAAATCCTTAAGCCTTAATCTGAAACTGTCTCCTGAAGTCATCTTTAAATTTAACCATAATTTAATTTAAATTAGCATAATTTGAAAAGAGTGTTTGCCTTGAGTATTGTGTTTTTTTGAAGAGCTACTTGTTTGTAATTGAATTGGCAACAGTTACTAGAAAGGTTAGATAAGAATCTTATGGGCCAGTGAACTTATGTTAATGGTGGTGGTATAATGTGGAAAAAGATATTGAGAAAGAGGTTAGAATTTGAGTAAGGTAACCTATATCACTGAATTGTACATATAGAAATTGTGGACTCACTGTATGTTTTGTTGTGTATATTTTCACCAAAAATTTAATAAATAAACAAATTCTCCTTTTATAATCATAGCCCAGTATTAGAGTCTAATACTCACGGTCTTTGGCTGGCATGTGAAGATAGAACATAATTATAGACACAAGATATTGCAGGACATATTTTAGTCTAGTTTTCACTAAAACTTCCCTAGGGAAGTTTATACCTACATCCTCTTACACATTCACATAATCAATATAATAAACTAACAATAATAACAACAACAAATTCACTGCCAATAAGTTGATTCCAACTCAAAGCAACACTTTTTAGGACACAGTAGACATACCTATAGGGTTTCCAAAGCAATAAATCTGTTCAGAAGCAGACTGCCTCATCCTTCTCCTGCAGAGCATCTAGGTGGTCCCAACCACTGACATTTTGGTTAATAGTTGAATGGTTTATTCACTGCACAATCAGAGCTCTGACTAATGGACAAGACTGTGGTAAATAAATAATATCTTTATGAGGTTCTACCAGGGGTGAAGGAAGGAGATAATAACCAGGATTTCTCAAATATTTTATGTCAGGATGTTTAGTCCACTTACCCTAAACATAATCTTTTGAACTTTGAAAATTTAGCAGTTTTGGGAAATCTGAGGCCATTAGTGAAGGGCATAAGGGATTGCCCAACTTCTAGGGAGTCACCATGCATACCAACAATAACCGTGCATTTAGACCCTGGAATCCACACAGGTATTCTTAAAATCCTGGAATTTACAGCTGAGATATTTAGAAGCAGCCCAACACCTTAATGTTATGAGTATTATTTTTCCAGAAGCACCAGAGTACTGAGATTCTAGGAAACCTCACAGGCTAGGATAAGTATCTACACATCTCAGTACAGAGCATGTGGTATGTGATGACACCCAAATGCCAGTTGAAATCCTAACTATCCCATGACTGAGTGTTTCTCGGCCAATGTTGGGTTTTCTTTCCGAAACTTCCAAGGATTATGCACTTTAAAATGCTGTAGTCAGTGGCTACTGGTACTTCAGATAAGACTGAAGACAAATAGCTGGGTGTGTTGAAGCATTTTTCATACTGGTCCTAAACACTACATATTAATTACAAAGGGATATAATCTTCATAGTTGATCTAAGAGTTAAAAGCACTGTGTAAAAATATTAAATTGCTTATAGGGGGATTACACAAGGTTTTAGATGAGTAAAAACTTTTTCAGTCCCTCTTTTCACCAAAACCTTAGTAAGACCGTTTACTATTCATTGTTGAAGAATTCCATGCACACAAATAAATTTTTGATTTTGACAAGCACAATGACCTAGTCAAAAAGTTATCAGCACACAGTAACTTTATGCCAACAGTAAGATTGAATCTCCAAGTTTAATGGTAAATAGAAAAATAAGATAACAATGTTTTCTTAAGAGGTTAACATCACTTTCTACTTGAGACTAATTTAGAATGTGATTTAGAGAACATAAAATGTACTTGAAAAATAATTTCTTCTTATTTTCTTTATAAGATGTAGTGTATTAAGAATGGATATTTTCATTTTATTTCTTCTCATTTTTCACTCTACTGTATTGAGGTATGATTAAAATATTGAACCTAGTAGAGTATAAATTGGCCCTTAGTTGAGAAAAGAATGAAGGTGGTAATTTAGGAAAATCTGAACATTCATTCTAAGTGTCTGCTGAATTACCTTGCAAACTCTCTTTATAAATAATAAAGATACAGATCTATCTATCTATCTATTGTCATCTATCTGTCTACAATCAATCCTCATTTGTCAACGTGGTTGTTGTTGTTATGTGCCTTTGAGTCAGACCCCACTCATAGCGACCTCTCCGTGGGTTTCTGAGGTGGTATCACTAACTACAGAAGTAGATTGTCCAACCTTCCTAAGTTCCAAAAACTAGGTAGTCTTATGAAAATCAGCATTATGTGAAAATGGAAGATGATCACATCACCTCACACCCTTATCTGTACTGTGAAAGTCCCTCTGGACCCCGGCTGAGGTCATCTGTCAACAATTATGGCCCTCTTCCCCACACTGTCTCAGGGAAGCTCAGCCTATACTGTCACCTGCAGGAGAGGACCTCCCAGTATTTGAGAGCCAGGGTGTCCAAGTGTCACTCCTCTCCTCATCCTTGTGGTCCCTTCCCTCTCCCAACCTCTCCATATTCTTAGGATGGGTGGCCGTAATTCATCCCTCCAATGACCCCAGAATACTTTGGCAGGGGGGTCCCTGTCTGTGGATGGGATGACTGGCTTGCTGCACAAGCGATGGCTGCTGTCTGCTATGTCCACAAAATGACCCCTTGCAGGAGTATTTTCTGGCTTGCACTGGGTAGCCCTGCCCCCTTCATCCCCCATGGCCCCATGAGAATTGACAATTCAGAACTTTCTCCGAGGCAGTGAAGGCAAGGCCTGGCCTCTGCCCTTGACTTTAAACTGTAGCTGCTGTTGGCTACTCACCTAGTGACCTCAGCCCAGCCTAGGTAGGCTGCACCACCTTCATTTGTGCCAGCCTGGGAGGAGCAGGGGTTCATCAAGGAAGAGTAAGGGGCTATAAAGGACTTCCAGTCAGCTGCATGGGGTCCTATGGGCCCTAGGCATCCAAGTGCCCCATCTCAGGGCTTCTCCTGACCACAGTCTTACCTCCCTTACGGGCTGGGAGCTGAAACCAATCCCTAGGTCCTACTTCCTTCCAGGCCCCCAGAGCAACCCATATTCATGACACCCCATGCCACTGCCCTGGCCTAAGTCTCCTGTGGGTACCCAGAATCCTTTGGGCAGTGTCCTGTCACTGCCAACCCCATTCCAGCCACCTCCTGCACTACACCTTGCACCCTTCTGGGTGATGAAATATTACATAATATGATACTCATTTCTATGTGCACACAGGGTCTACCAGTATGTGACCTCCTCATTCTTTACAGTGAGACATATGTGGTTAATGTGTAAAATAGGCAGGTAGTGGTTCTTTTACTATTGTTGTAAATATGAAATGTTGGATAATGAGATAGTCAATAAGTGAGGAGTAGGCATACCTATCTATCTATCTACCATCTAGCTCTATCTTAGGCACATCTGAGTTTATTCCAGTTTCCATTTACTGATTTGTTCACTCTTTTTTTTTTTCCTCTCCCTGAGAAAATGTTACAGATACTGAGATAGAAAAGTGACCGGAGGAAGGAAGTTGAAATTACCTGAGGCACTGTCAACAGTGTAAAACCTCCTGTTAAAATCTTGCCGAAGACAGTACATGGTCTCAGCCACCATGCTTCAGGAACTATAAAATTGCTGTCAAAGAAGTTTAGCCTACTTCAACTTAAACAATGCCAAAATTCAAAGCTATATTATAAAAAAGAGATTGAGAGAACTCAGCTTTTTCTCACTGAGTTAAAACAAAATTCCACAATGACCTAATCAAGGCTTATGAAGTTTCATCTGACTTGATCAACTTTCAACCAAAGTTCTTTCATACAAATAGTAGATCTACATAACAAAGAGTACAATCTTGAAATCAGGACTTGAGAGCAAAATATCAGTAGAAACAAAAACTCTATGACAAAATCTCTCTCATTGCCATCGAGTTGGATCAAACTCATAGCAACACCTCTTTGGGTTTCCGAGGCAATATCACTATGGAAGTAGATTGCCCAGTCTTCCTTCCGAGGAGTGGCTGATGGGTTTGAACCGCCAGCCTTCTGGTTAGCAGTCAAATGCCTTAGGCCCTACGCTATTTTACTCCAAACCTCTCTGAACAGGAAGACATTGAGAAGAGAGCTGTTGAGACTTGGCTTACAGAGCAAAGAGGAAGATTAAAAATAAGAATAATGTTGGGATAATAGTGAGGAAGATGGCTTTCTGGTTATCAGGGGAGATGGTGACTGGCATGCATGTATTGGCCTCAACCCCCTAACTATTTAAGTTGCATATTCAATCCATCTGTTTTTCACTCTCGTTATTTTCTAATACAAAAATTTAGGGCTGAAAATTTACTTCAGGTTATTGCTCGTGCTGCATCCCTCAACTACTGATATATAAAGTCAAAACATTACCTTATCTTTCATTTGTAAATATATTTTTTTATTTATATTGATTTTTTTTTCCCTTTGGGGAATGACTTATTTGTCAATGTGGCTTTCAAGTCCAAAAATATGGATTTTAAAAATTTACTTAAACTCACTGCATAGAGTTCAAAGAAAGTGGTCTGCATGATGCTGCTTCTTTAAAATTTATGAAAGTCAGTTTGTGTTACAGTGTATGGGCAACTTTAGTAAATATTCCATGTGCTCGTTTTGGTCAGTTTTTGTTAAAATAGCAAATATTGCCAATTCTTCACTGACTTGCAACAACAACAACATATCAACAGAACAAAAACCCATTGCCTTCAAGTTAATCCCAACTCATAGCAACTCTATAGGACAGAGTAGAATGGCCCCATAGGGTTCCCAAACTGTAAATTGTTACGGAGACCAACTGCCACATCTTTCTCTTGAGAAGCAACCAGTGGGTTCAAAGCCCCTACCTTTGAGTGCCAAGTGCTCTAATCACTGTGCCACCAGGGTTCTTTAACAACAACATATTATTTATAATTTCTCATACAGGAGGGCTGAGGATCAGCTTCACTTGTCTTCAATTCCACTGGACTCAGCTGGCCTCCACATGTTTTCTTATTCCAGAACCCAGTCTGGAGGAGCAGCACATATGTGGAGCATGCTGGTCTCACAGCAGAAGTCTGAAACACATGAGGCTAAATCAAACTCAGAAATAAATTACTGTTCCTGCTTGATGTGGCATATCCGGAGCTCACATTCTTTAGGAAAAAAGCAGGTCATTTGACCAGTCTGGACATGGGAGCAGAAACACATTTCAATCGACATAAAGATATGACAAGATTGAAAATAATAATACCCTTACAGGTGAGGTATCCAACACTTGGGAATAACAATAAATCTATCACAGTGATTGAAAAGAGTATCTTCTAATTTCTGTTTGCAGAATTCTCTATGTGTTCATTAGACCGCACTAATTAATTGTGTTGTTCGAATCTTTTATATTTATTGATCTGTCTGCTTGACAGAAAAGTACTGAGAGTTCACCAGGAAGACAGAATGCATACACTTAATCAAATAGCCTCACATAAACCACACAGCAATTATTAAAACTCTAGAAGAATTAAACAAATTCATCATTGTAATAGGAGACTTCAAAACACTTCCTGTCACTGACCAAAAAATAAGTAAAATGTTATTCTGCTGACTGGTTATATTTGAACAGTTCATTTTTGTCTAAATTACGGCAAATAGCTTTTTCTTTCCTTAAGGAAAATTTAATTTCTAAGCCTGTTTCTGGTGAGATTAGCCATCTAGACTATTTTCAGTGAAGTGGTTTGAACTAGGAAATGGCAATTATTTTTTAAGATTAAAAGAGGTTTAAATTTTTCAGGATTAAAGAAAAGATTATTGTGTCTTGAATTGTTATCAACACAGATTTTATATTAGGGTGATATTCTGCCACATGTAGTATAATTCGATTGTCTCCTAAAGGCCAAAATTAAAATAGCAACCAAAGGTGAATACAAGGAATTTAGCAGTGACAGCTTTTTGCCTATGATATCTCCCAGAGTTATGAAGTTCAGACACAGCAGTGTTAAGCTCAAGAGCAAATTAAAAGGTGATCATTCAATTGACAAGACTTGATTGAATGTATTGATGTTTCCTACACACGTCACTTTAGTAGAGAGCTTTAGTTGAAGGAATAGTACTGCATTAGCAGTTGAAATGTACAGAACAAAGAAATGTTGCACCAAAAAGAAAAACATAAACGCACTAGGAATTCTGTCTCTATGTGTGTGTGTAAACATTTTTGTTGCTCTAATAGAGATAAGCTATCCTGCTGCTCAATTAAAATTTTGCCATTAATACCCAACACATTTTCCTCTGCCAGATTGTCCATGATGTGTTAATTATGATTGACTTGTATTTTAATATGTGCATTTCCAGCATTTTGCACAAGGTAACTCACAGGCAAAGATGAGACTTTGCCTGTCCCTATGCATTTTAGCGTAGTGGCTAAGACACTTGCCTGCTAACCAGATGGCTGGCGGTTCAAACCCACCAGCCACTCCTCGGAAGGAAGGTTGGGCAATCCTACTTCCGTAGTGATACTGCCTCGGAAACCCAAGGAGGGGTCGCTATGAGTCGGGGCTGACTCGACGGCACATAACAACAACAACAACAATGCATTTTACAGTTCCACTTTTGATCTGATACATGTTAGAGTGGGGAACAAATGATATCTGTGGGCATTTTACAAAATCACCTTTACCTATGTAGAAAAAGGGAGCTCTGGTGATGATGTGCCTAAGGCATTTGACTGCTAACCAGAAGGCTGGAAGTTCAAACTCACCAGCCACTCCTCGGAAGGAAGATTGAGCAATTTACTTTCGTAGAGATGTTATTGTTGTTATGTGCCATTGAGTCAGACCCAACTCATAGCAACCCCTCTTTGAGTTTCCAAGGCAGTATTACTACAGAAGTAGATTGCCCAACCTTCTTTCTGAGGAGTGGCTGGTGGGTTTGAACCATCAGCCTTCTGATTAGCAGTCAAGTGCCTTAGGCACTATGCTACCAGATCTCCCTCGGAAACTCAAGGAGGGGTGTCACTATGACTCTAATTGACTTGAGGGTAGACAGTGAGTTTGGTTTTTGGTAGGTAAGAAAAGTAATTTTCAATTTACAGAACGAATTTCAGACCATGCACCACCACCCGAGATGTGAACACAGGAGTACTTCCATATCAATCTGAATTCTTTGTACCTAATCCTATCTGGTGGCACAGTTGTTGTTGTTGTTGTTATGTGCCGTCGAGTCGGCCCCGACTCATAGCGACCCCTCCTTGGGTTTCCGAGGCAATATCACTACGGAAGTAGGATTGCCCAACCTTCCTTCCGAGGAGTGGCTGGTGGGTACCTAGGGCATTTGACTGAATAACCAGAAGGCTGGCTGTTCAAACCCACCAGTCACGCCTTGGAAGGAAGATTGAGCAATCTTACTTCTGTAGTGATACTGCCTCAGAAACCCAAGGAAGGGTCCTTCTGAGTCAAATTGACTCAAGGGCAGTGCATAATCCTATCTTGAATTTTATAAGACACGAAAAAAGTCAGCTGCACTCTAATTTACTCTGGCTATTTCTTAGCTACTATGTTCCCTCAAAATATCTATTGACAAAAACCTATTCTCAAATTCCTAAGTTATGCTATTGAACCAAGGTTGGATTTATTCAATCATTCTTTCAACATAATTGTATTACAAACACCTAATATGTGTCAGGGCACTATATTGCACAATAAAGACACATTCCGACCATGAAAGTCACAATGCTGTTCACAGTGAGTTTTTTGGGTATGTGTCAGTTCCTTTGAAGATTTAGGACAAATAAGTTAATTTCATCCTTGACTTCTGTATTCACCCTTTAAATGCCTCCAACTTTAATTTTAAAAACAAGGAATGATTATTAGGGTGTTATGGGGATGGTTTCCTTTGTGTCTCAGAGTTACTTCAACCAGAAGGTCTTAATAACACATGCAACTTCTTCCAGGGATGGACCTAAATAACCTGGTAAGGCCCAACTCCACTTTCCTTAAAAGTATGAGGGTTGATTCTTGCTCAGCAAGCATCAGAGCTTGACCAAGGTAGTAACTGGTGCCCGGTATCTACTCCTTTCAAGGAAAGGAAGTTCTTAGCCTCCTCTTTTTTCATACCCCACTAGGCAAAAACAAGAAATCAGTTCTTTTACATTATCTTGAGTTCTTGACACTGGAGTACATGCCACAAAAGAAGCATTGTGGTACACAACAGAGATACCCAAAACCAAATTTTAAAATCAGGCAATTTCCAAGAAAATCAACCTTATTTAATAGTAAGCAATTTATATATTTAAGGAGCCTGGGTGGCACAATGGTTAAGCTCTTGGCTACTACCTAAAGGGTTGTCATTTGGAACCTGCCCAGACATTCCTTGGGGAAAAGATCTGACAATGTACTTTTGTCAAGACGGCAGCCTACCCCATGGGGAACTTCTCTGTCATGTGGGGTCGCCATGAGTAGAAACTCAAGTTGACAACACCACACAACAACAAATTGTAATATTTATTTTTTACCAAAGAAAATCTATCGTTTTTAGCATTATCATTAAAATAATAACTTATTAATAATTTTATTATTATTTTAATAATTTTATTATTAAATAAATGAAAATGTCATATGCATCTTAATATAATAATCAGTAACATTTGTAGAATATTTTCTTGTTCTAGGTACCGCACTAAGTTCCTAGTATAGATTACTCACGTTAATTCTGGTAATAATGTAGGTGCTATTATTTTCCCCATATTATCAACAAGGAAACTAAGATGGGTGATTTAAAGTATCTTTTCCAAAATCAAATCTATTAAGTGCTGGAGCCAGAATTTGAACCCAGGCAGCTTGAATTCATAATAAGTCTGCTATATAATAAAATATACAGCTTTAGAGAAATGCTTGACAGCTAAGGGCCAGGGTTGCTATTTGTTTTTTCTATAATAGAAAGTGATACTCCTCAAAAAAGTTTGAGAAATATCAGAATATTGATGGAACATTGCCTTCTGTTATCCTCTTACTTATGATGCTCCATGGGATTTTAATGTCTGTAATCTCTCTACTAGCAGAGTGCCTAAGGCACCTGGCTGCTAACCAGAAGGCTGGTGGTTCAAACCCACCAGCCTCTCCTCGGAAGGAAGGTTGGGCACATCTTCCATATTGATACTACCTTGCAACCCCAAGGAGGGGTCGTTGTGAGTCGGGTCTGACTCCACAGCACATAACAACAACAACAACAATCTTTATAGAAGCTGATTACCAGGCCTTTCTTCTGTGGTGTCCTTCAGTGGATTCAAACTGCCAGCTTTTAAGTTACTCAAAAAAAAAAAAAAAAAAAACAGAAACTTGGTGCCATTTAGTTGATTCCAACTCATAGAGACCCTATAGGACAGAGCAGAACTGCCCCAATAACGTGTTGAAGGCTGTAAATCTTTACAGAAGACTGTCATTTCTTTCTCCTCAACCGCTAGGCTTGATTAGCAGCCCAGCACTTAAACCACCATACCACCTGGGCTCCGACTGCAGTTTGCACCACTCAACCAACCATGAATTCACACATTCCAACAGTTCAATACTTTTTCTTTTCTTGTCCTAATGAAATGCATGCCAAAAAAAATTTAAGGTTGGTCTTGAGAAATCCAAACTTCTTTAGAAAGGAGATCCCACTTTCAGATATGTTTGAACCATTTTACCTCATCCCAGTTTGAAATTGGGACTATTCTGGGAGTTGGGTATGAATGGTAAACCCCAATGAAAAGGTAAAGGTTTTCATAAGCACTGGATCAATAGAAAATGTATTTATGTAAGTTTGGATTTGTTTTCAGAAGCTGAGAAACATGAAAACCCTGATTTATAAGTCAAGGATTAAGGATGAGTTATGAACAGGAGATAAGAAAATGTTAGGTTTTTTTAAGTTTGTTGTTAAATGAGTCATCTCTAAAACCAAAGCAAGCATCAGCCTTTTGCTCACATCAAGATGAAGAATTGCACTTGAGTTAAAAGACTGAAATTATCTCATACCCTTTTTAATTGTATCACACAATATTTTGATTTTAAATGTGAGATTAGAACCATGGATAATGTGAATGCAATGTTCCACAATGATATATAAATTATAGTCTGTTCTACTAAAATTGAAAGAAACTCTTCTGTGATATGATAGAGGATTTTACAAAATAGAGATATCATTACCAAAGCCTTAAGAAAATCAATTAAGGTTTTTTTTTTTTTTTTTTCCTTGCAAAAGTGGGAATAACATTTAATAATTGAAACACTAGCTTTTCTGAGTTTTTAAAGTCTTAACATGCATAGCTATGACAGTTATTATGTTTAAAAGTCCTCCATTAAATCAATTAATTGTAAGCCTACTCTGCTTTTTTTGACATGTACTTGCTGTGAAAATATTAAAGAAATATATCCAGTAAAACCAACTATAACTCATCATTGCTGAGACTTCCAAGTATAAAATGGAAAAGAAAAGAGCCCTTGGTAAATAAGATTTTAGGATCTGATTATGCTATGTTGGGGGAAGATAGATTAAAGAAATCCTTTGAAAATGATTTTTTTTTTCTGGCAACTTTAGTGGACTAACTGAAATTAGTCTCTCAGTGGTGTAAAGAGTTAAGCACTACTAACCAGAAGTTTGGGAGTTCGAACTTACGCAGAGGAGCCTGAGAAGGCAGGCCTGGAAATCTCCTTCTGCAAGATAACAGCCTTGAATGCCCTATGGAGTACTTCTACTCTATGTACCCAGGGTTACCATGAGGTGGGACCGGCTTGATGGCAACCCACAACAATGGTTGAATGGTAAAAATGGGATGCCTCTGTGGGTAAAGGACAAGCAAAACTCATTTTAAAGTCATTATCCCATTCTAAGGAATCTTTGGTGACCTGGCCTGCCTAATCTGTAGAAGTGCCTATATTCTGTATAATTCATATTTAAGGAAAGAAAAATGAAGGCATCTTTTGGGGGAAACAACAGCTTATTAGGCTTTGGTCTAGTTCATAACAGATCTGTCATGTACCCCCTCAAAACTAGTGCTTCTCCACTTGAGACAGGCCATCACTATTTAATGGGAGGTTCAACCTGAAGATGATATAGCATTGATGTGCTGCTCCATCAAATATACAGTTTTAATAGAAGGGAGATAGTGTTTTCCTCAGATGATAGGTGGAGTATACGACTCTACTCTGCCCCTTCAAGAGTTATTAATTTTTTTTTTTTCTGATTATGGTTTCTAGAACAGTGTCAAAACATTTAGGTCTGGGCTGGTGGTTCAAACCCACCAGCCACTCCTTGGAAGGAAGATGGGGCAATCTACTTTGGTAGTGATACTGCCTCGGAAACCCAACGAGGGGTCGCTATGAGTCGGGTCCGATTTGACAGCACATAACAACAACAACAACAACAACATTTAAGAGGGAAATGAAAGCCACAAGCTGGGGCATCAGAACATGAGGCAACTTGGTATAATGCGCAAGAAAAAATGCAGGGTTTATGATGTGTGGCTGTGGCTCTTATTGGTTACAAAAGTTCTATAGAGACAGTCATGTTCTTACATCTTAATTTTCTCATTAGTAAAGTGAAAGGAGTAACACTCACTACCTGTTTAATTCTTGAAAATTCTTGTAAGGATTTAAGCATAAACTCTTTGTAGATGTAGTTTGTATATATGTTTAGTTGCTTATTTCTCTTTGTCTAAGTATCACAGTAGGAACATGTTTTTTTGTGGTTGTTGTACCCACTGGGGTCCCTGAGTAATGGAAATGGTTGAGTATTCAGCTATTAACTGGAAGTTTGCCACTTTGGACCCACCAGAAGTGCCTTGGAAGAAAGTCCTGAGGAACTGCTTCCAGAGGGTCATGGCCATGAAACCTACAGATGCTGTTGTACTCTGAAGCACATGAGGTGCTGTTCTACTCTGCAACACTTGAGGGCCATAAATCATAATTAACTCGACTGCAGGCAGTTGTTTTATCACTCACCAGGCATTTAACTGCTAACCGAAAGGCTGGCAGATTTGAACTGCCAGCCACTCCTCGGAAGGAAGGTTGAACAATCTACTTCCATAGAGATACTATCTCGGAAACCCAAGGAGGGATCACTACGAGTTGAATTGACTCGACTACAGTGAGTTTTTTGTTTTGTTTTGTTTTGTTTTAAAGTAAACTGTGAGTTGCACTCATGATGGCTATCTTCTGACTCTCAAAACTGGTTTTCTACCCATGGACTTTCATTGCCAAACTTGACTTTCCCACTTCCACTCCTCACTCTGCTTTCTGGTCTCCATTTTTATTTGATTTACTCATATCATCTTCCATTTTAAAAATTTCCCCTAGAAAGCATGTTGTTGCTGTTAGATGCCTCAACTCACAGCAACTAGAAGAACGACAGAATGAAACACTGCTTGATCTTGTGCGATACTCACTATTGTTCTTATGTGTGAGCCCCTTGTTGTGGCCGTTGTGGCCATTGTGTCCATCCATCTCACTGAGGGTCTTCCTCTTTTATGCTGACCCTCTACCAAGCATGATGACCTCCTGCAGGGATTGGTCCCACCTGATAACATGATCAAAGCACGTGAGAGGAAGTCTTGGCATTCTCCTTTATAAGAAGCATTCCAGCTATACTACTTCTAAGACAGATTTGTTAGTTCTACCATAAATCCATGGTATAATCAATATTCTTCGCCAAGACCATAATACAAGTGCATCAATTTTTCTTGAGTCTTCCTTATCCCTTGTCCATCTTTTGCATGCATATGAGGTGATTGAAAATACCATGGATCACATGCACCTGAGCTTTCAAAGTGACATCTATGCTATTTGACACTTTAAAGAAGACTTTTGCAGCAGATTTATCCAATTCAATATGGCATTTGATTTCTTGACTGCTGCTTCCATGGGCATTACAAAACAACATTATTTAAAACACATTGCTATTGAGTCAATTCTGACTCATAGGGCAGAATAGAAATGCCTCATGGGATTCCTAAGGCTGTAAATCTTTTTACGGAAGCAGACTGTCATATATTTCTACTGCAGAGAAGCTGGTGGGTTCAAACCATGAATCTTTTGGTTAGTAGCCAAGCACTTAACCAGTGAGCCACCAGAGTTACTTTGATAAGACTTAAATATTTGGTAATTAAGAAGGTAGTCCTTGAGCCCCACTTGGATTCTTCATCGTCGTTCACAAACCAGACATCCTCTCCATCTTTATTCCTTGCTGCCCCTTCCTTTGCAGAATGAAGTCCTGGGAATCTGGGCGTGAAATTTTTTTCTTTTTTTTTTATTAGGATTTGGGTGAAGATTTACAGAGTAAATTCACTTTTCATACAGCAGTTCACATATACTTTGTCTCATGTCATTGACCAAA
>NW_006922038.1:956386-996137 GCF_000298275.1 Orycteropus afer afer
AAGGCTCAGGGGTCCAAGATTATCTTCTGTGTCTGTGTTAATTGGTTTCCCTTTTCTTTATTGAAGAAGGTCTGTGCAATCCTTCTGCCTAGTCCACCATCTTGCCGGAAGCTGGGCGTGGAATTCTTGACTGGTGTTCAGCTGTTGAATTACAACAGCTATGTGATATTTCCCCAACTCTGCGTTTTTCTGTGGGAGTTAAATGACATCTGTTTGGTGTCTTTTTCAATCTGTTTGGGTTGAGGTAACTATCTTCTGTGATTATATTTAAGGAAATTAAATATGAGAAGGAAAGGAGTTATAAACTGCTGGTGTACTTAATTCTGTTTCTACACTAATTGTATACATGTAATGTCAGTCATGTCATATCAGTCTCTTTGAATACAAGGATGTCTACTGTCTCTGTGTGATCTACCTCACACACCAATGTAGACCTGTTCAAATAGCCAGGACGCACCACAAAATATGCTCTCCCTTTTTGTCTGAATTGTCAGTCTCCCAATTTTGATATTAAATCTTTTTGATATTGTTTCCTTACAAAAATCGGAACTGTTTTAAGTAAATGACTTCTTACTGATTACATAGGAGCTCTGGTAGCATAGTGGCTAAAGCACTTGACTGCTAACCAGAAGGCTGGCGGTTCAAACCCACCAGCCACTCCTCGGAAGGAAGGTTGGGCAATCCTACTTCCGTAGTGATACTGCCTCGGAAACCCAAGGAGGGGTCGCTATGAGTCGGGGCCAACTCGACGGCACATAACAACAACAACAACAACTGATTACACGGTCTTTAAATATTTATAGTCTTGGTGAAAATACTCCAGAGAATCCAAAGTAAATACTGGTATGCTCAAATGATGAGAGTCACTTTTCTAAAACAAATAAATCCCAGAGTTTTGGGATTATCATAAGAGTTTTATTAAAAAGAGAAATTATGAAGATACAACCTAAGAACAACATCAGATTTTGAAAAAAACATAAAGCCTGACCTCACAATCAAATAAATGTGCCCAGTGCTATATTACACTGAATACTGAGAATTACCCTGATAATGCCCTATTGGTCTCCTGGTTTATTTTTCTTAAAGTGAGCATTTCAGATCACAGTAATGTAAGCAGTGGCAACACTCTTACTGGCTGATCACGCTGATCGGAGATCATGGTGTTAATCAGTTTGTAAAAGTCAGAGCTGAAACACACATGTACATAAATCACATTTGATCAAGCATAACAATTAGTACCTGGCCACATGGCTGGGGACTTTAAAAAAGGTATGATTTAGAAAATTTGGGCAGCCAGACCAAAGAAACTAAATACTCTAACATGTAGAAAACACTTTTAAAAATGTGTAATTTAATCACTAATAGGAAAACCTACTTTGTGACACAATTAAATATATTAAAATGACAATATATTTTTGCTCTTTACAAAATATTATGTGTAATATATAATTACATATATATATATATATTAATATAAAAAAGTTCAGTGATTTTAAAAATATTTTGAAGATCAGAATCTTGGTCTAAACAGAATGCAATGGTCTAAACAGAAGACTGCTCTTTTTTTTTTTTTTTTTTTACTAGTTATATACTTCGGAGATTTCATTGCAGAGGTGAACTAGTTGAGACAAAGACATAGACACAACACATGTCCCTCAGAATAGTAAAGAAGTCTTGAAGACCCCTCTTCTTGGGAAACTCTTAGAAGAACTCTGTGTAGAGTAATTTTCAAAATTTGGCATTTGAAGGTTTCGTTTTTATTTTCCCCTAATAACTGTGTTCTTATCTCTGAGAAAGTTGAGTCTGAGTGACCAGGAGATTTGCCCAAGTTCCTCTGCCAGCAACAGCGGGGTTTCCCATATCTAAAGCATACACCTTCTTTCTGGCATCACTTTTGTCTACAGGAGAAAATAGTGGAGAGATGCTTGTAACATAGACGTCATTCGTGGTTCAGTAGTTAAAGCATTGGGCTGCTAACCCAAAGGTCAGCAGTTGGAATTCACCAGCTGTTCCATGGGAGAAAAATGAGGCAGTCTACTCTCATAAAGATTTATAGCCTTGGAAACCCTATGGGGCAGTTCTACTCTGTTCAATATGGTCAGTATGAGTCAGAATCGACTCAGTGGCAATGGGTTTATAGACTAGAGGCTAGTAGATATGACTGTTGAATTATGAAACATAATTACCTTGGTGTAATGATTACATCAACACCTATGGATGCTTTTGGACCTGGTCAATATTGACAACTGAGATCCTACAGTCAAGACAACAGCTTTCTCTTGGTTATTGAAGTGGGGAGGCTGATTTTTCAGAGTTGAAACCCATCAAAATATGAATAAATATTAAACATTTTTTAAATTAACAGTCTGATCTCCATATGCACGTTTTGGTCAATTCCATTGTTTTTCTGCTCACTGTGGGCTTCTCTGGTTGTCAAGTGCTGACTTTACCTTTTAGTGACTAGCCATACACTCATATAACTTCCAGTTAATGAGCATTTTAAGGCCATCATTCTGTAGGAAGAAAAAAATCAGTATTTTTAATCATTGACAATTACATGGAAAATTCAATACAAGGCAAGGATTTTGAAATTTTATCATGGTGTGCCATTTCTTCTCTTTTTAACCAGTGTGGTATTTTGGTTTTCAAACGTTTGAAATAAATCTCAACCTTATTGGAAGCCAAGTAATGTAAAAATTCACCGTACATATGACTTAAGTAACTCAGTCTTCTGTGTAGAGGAAAAAGAGAAGGAAATCTAGAACTTCCAACCCTTTAGTTTATGTTTTAGAGGCACTTCATAACAACAGTGATACATGCTGGTAGGACTGAGAGTCACCCAGAATGCTGAAGATGATGTCAACCATTTGGTTGTAAATTACTTGGTAAGCACAATTGTATTCTTTATTTGGCAAAATCAGGTTAGTAAAATTTATTTAATGGTTAGAATAAATTACTTAGTATATCAATAAAGACTATATTGTGTACCAGACACTTATCAGCAACTTAAAGGACAAGAAAGATGGAGCATTTGCTCTTTCCAAGTCTAGAATCTAGTATGTGGAGATAGATACCATAAAAGAATAAACATTTAAAATTATGATTATAATAAAAAGCAGTGCCATGTCTTATGTCAAGCTCATTGCCAAATAGGAGGGGCAGGTGATTCCTGTAGCCTTGTAAGTGGAAAAAATTCCTGTTCCTAATAGCCATGCTCTTAGGAGAGTCCCAAGTGGTGTTAAGACATGAGAGAGGAAAGGTTGGGTGGTCTATGTAGGGAGATTGGTTCCTAATTTCCCCCATCCCTTGAACTTGGTAGACAAGAAGCCACAAGCCCAAGTGGGGATCATAAAAGGGACACTATATGACATGAGGAATCACCCTAATGTCATGTGCTAGGTATTACTGTGAGACCCTTCAGAGATTTCAGAGCAGAGGACTCTTAAACTGACTGTAGTTGAATTTTTCATCATCCTAGGAGGATGTTTAAGGTCATAATTAATGTTTAAGGTCCAAATTGATATTAAGGAAACAATTGTAGCAAGGCATTTATATCTGAAACTGAAATACATATCTATAAAACCAAAATTGTCTTTATTATATATTTTATAGGGGAAATAAATGAAAGACAAATAAGTTAACCAAGGACATTTCTCTGTGGAGGTGATGACTAACCTAAGAACTAGGAACTAGGTTCATGAATGAAGAGGAGCAAGGAGAACACTGTCCAGGCAAGTGACAGATATATAAGAGAAACCCCTCAGCACTTCTCTGCTCATATTGTCCCCTATTGTCTCAGATGAGGGAAGTGATGGCATTTCTTGCAAATATTTTGCCATGTCAATAAGATAAACACCACATTCCTCTTTTTTTTTTAATTTAAATGATTAAACTTAATTGAATCTGTTCTTAAGAAAGCCAGGGACAATGTTTTGCTTAACTTTTGGTAAATGGTGGAAAGTTTGCATCAGTATGAGCCTGTTTATCATATCAGGATAGATACATAGTTTTCACATTATTTTAAGAGATGCTCTTCCCTCTCACAGTTGTTTCAGTTACAGACCTTCTATTTATAATGATCTATTTGGAATCTTACAAATTCTATTTGTAATTGCAAGGGCACGTCTATCCTTTTCCTATTCCTTCTGCTCAGCATTATCTAACAAAATCTGCATTGAGTTCTCAGTATGTGTTGGGCAATTTATGTAGTGGTTTACTGGAATCTGTTCATGACAGATTCCCAGAGCCAATTTTGCACATCTCTTCACAACTCCATGTTTAGTGACTCCATGTTAGTAACTGGAAATCAGTATTTATACCATAGAAATTGGCAAACATACCAATTTACTGAAAGAAAGAGAGAGAGGGCATCCTTAAATATTTCCAATCTTATTCCTGTTTACATCATCTTTGATCTTGCCATACTCAGGAGATTGCTAGCTGTAGCTTGATGAGTACCAGAGGAAACTGAGCTCAAAGAGGTTACAAAGCTTGCTTAAGCTCAAGTAAATGACAGGACCAGAATTTAATTTAATTTATCCAGGTGTGTCTATTTTTTAACCATCATGCAGACCTTCTCTCATCTCTTAGCCAAACCCCTTAAATCTACACTTTCCCATACATCTCAATGAGAGTCAAAAAACTGTCCCAAATATGCCAGAGGTGTGCCCAGGGTCAAGGCTGAAACCCAAACTGTTTAAAAAATAGATCAGAAGAGGAGAAATGGAACTGCCCAGACAGACTGCTCTGATCCTTGATCCTTTGCCTTTAGTCACTGGCCAGATGGTGAGTCACCACTCAATAATAACCTGATCTACTGCATCACAAATTCTGCAGCCATGCTTCTAACCTCAGTATACTGCCCTCCTTCTATTATTAAACAGAATGTTCTCCAGCATCTGGTATGTGGAAAAATAAAAGAAGGGGATTGTAAACTCTAGACCCAGAATTTTCCTGACTATGAACCATACTTGGGACATACAGCTGTGTTGCAGCAAAGTGTCTTAGAGTATAACCTGAATTCCATTTTTGATATGTCTTTTGACAAAAGATAGTACACATATATGATTTATTGTATCATAACAACAACAAAAAAAAATCACTGCTGTTGAGTCAGATTCAACTCATAATGACCCCTCCTCGGGTTTCTGAGGCAGTATCACTATGGAAGCAGATTGCCCAACCTTCCTTCCGAGGAGTGGCTGGTGGGTTTGAACCACCAGCCTTCTGGTTAACATTCAAATGCCTTAGGCACTACACAACCATAGTTCCTTATTGTATCATACAATTGATTTTTCTTGAAAATTGACCTGAAAAACCACCAGTTCGAATGTGCCTAAAAGCCCCTTTTGCATTCATCAGAGCAGAGGGTCAGAAGGACTGGAGACCATGAGACCTTTAGGCGAGTATTAGTTTCCTTTTCGTAGTCATTAAACTCCATGCATGCGTTTAAATCAAGTCTTAAATCAATGACTTATGGCTTATGTCAGGTTAATGCTTTGCACTTTTAAAGATAAGAAGGTAAAGACTCTAAGCTAAGTTGACTGCTGAAGCCCTCATGAGTCAGTAAAATTAGTCAAGAAAGCAAATAAGTTCCCTCTCCTAACCCCAGGAAAACTCTCTGTACCATGAAGGAATGAAGATTTTTATCATAGCCATTCTCAGGGGAAGTTGACAAAAGCAAGAAACAGATGCCAACTTTTATATTTCTGGTACTTTCCACAATCCAAATGTGAAAATTTCCAGCAGGTGCAACAAAGATAGGAAGAAAACAAAAAAGATAAGCCTTCTAATTTAAGGAAGTTAAGTGGGATTAATGCTATTAAAATCATGGCACAGTAATCTTTCTCTGGTAAGAATATGTGTCAGTGGGCTATCTCCTTACTTGAAGGATAGTGAGAGAATATGCTTCTCCAAGAACAAGCTCTCCTCCACCGTGACTTATAAAGTATCCTATGCATTTTAAATTAGAAAAAAATACAAATACTCATGGGAAAATCCTTTATTATTTCTTGTCAATATCCACATACACCTCCCCCCCCCCCCCCGCATCATCCTGTGTTGACAGGACCAATTTGCAGAAGGAGAGTTTAACATTACAAACACCCTTTCATCAGCTTAAAATTCAAGGCAAGTCAATATTTACATCATGTTGCTGATCTTTAAAGCACGTACCCTGTTTTCTGTCCTAATAAATAGCTGTCACTCTTGCCTCCATCAGAGCTTAGCTGAGAGTGGGTTGGCAGGCTCAGTGGTCCCTGCATTCCGGGAACGGTCTAATATTTCAGGTCTCTCATGTGACAGCAGGTCGATTTCTTTCTCTCACTCCTTTATATTGGTTTCCAATGACAGACCTTATAAAACCCTTTAGGTCTGCTTTAAAAAAAAAAAAAAAAATCCATAAGTACGTTGGATTTATCTGTCTCCAAAAATGCATGAAGCATAATGCTTAATGAGAGAAGGTAGGCAGCATACAGGCTATCTATTTTGCTATGCAATTTTCAGCACACATTTTTTAGACTAAAATGTTAGATGAACATAAGTTCCTTGAACTTAGCAATGAAAGTGGATAAGCCAAACTAAAGAAATAGGGAAGACTTTTATATTCCCAGTCATGGAGTTCAAAAACATAGCCTACTTGTTCATGGCCATCCTTCATTTTGTGGGTGCTATCATTGTTGTTGTTGTTATTTGCCATCGAGTTGACCCCGACTCATAGTGACCCCTCCTTGGGTTTCCGAGGCAGTATCACTACAGAAGTAGGAATGCCCAACCTTCCTTCCGAGGAGTGACTGGTGGGTTTGAACCGCCAGCCTTCTGGTTAGCAGTCAAGTGCCTTAGGTACTATGCTACCAGAGCTCCTTAGCTCCCATGTAAGTTTAACTGATGTTTTACTCAGGGGGCCACCATTTGAGTGGACTCATTCAGGCCACAAAGGAACCTCAGCATGTGTTTATTTGTTTTATTTTTCTTTGGTTGCTACTGTTGTTGGTTCTTCCCTTCCATAATCACGAATATGGCTCAGGGATATAGATTAGGAATTTGCATTCCTTTTTTTTGAATCATCTGCTTCTTAGAATCCAGAAAGCCAAGCTCAATAGACCTGGGAAGTACATTTTTCAAAAATTAAGCAAACAGGACATAAAGAACAATGATTTGAGAAAATACAGATGTGTAGAAATAGTTAAGGAAAGATCTATCTTACAAATGTGGATTAAGAACCCTGAGATTAAGAATAAATAAGGTTAGGAACTCTATCCCCAAATTCACACATTTCTGGACACAAAAAGTGTACCACTGAAACAGATATCCTCATCCTGTATTTCCTTGTCCAATTGGGTTATCCAATAAACATGTGAGCTAAGATCTCATATTTGATGGGAGTAGTTCAGCAGAGACAGAAGGGTATTTGGCCACGATGCCATGGGTATGGATATGATTTCTACTCCCACTGTGCCTGTGCATTCATAGTGTGTCTGTTTTTGTGTGTATGGCATAAGAGTGGGAAGGAGAGCCAAGCCAGATACCAAGTTGATTTCTTCTATTTCAAGAGTGCAATGATTCCTTGCCCTTCTAAAAAACCACTCCAATTTAGTGATAAATCACAATGATATATTAGCAGGGGCTATTTGGTGAAATAATGCATAGCCCTTAGATGTAATTATTAAGACCAGATAAGTGCAAGGGTCTCAAAATCCTCAGGTTCAAATAAGACAGATACTAGAGAGACCATGAGTAATAGTCAGCTTCCACTGTCCTTTGAAATCCATCTCTTAGCTTAGTACCCTAAGCTGAAGTACAAATAGGGCATATTTCCATGTGGCTGATGACTCAGCTTTTGCTATGGATTTGATGTCAGCAGGTATTTTTGAGCTCTACCTAGTTACAAATGACATCTAAAGTCACTTCTTATGCATTATCAATAGCCACAGCATGAAATACCCCACAAATAGATGTGCAGAATTTAAAACAACCTTAAATATAAGTGGCAGGGGGAGGGGAAAGTCTGGACCATCAATTATAAAGAATGCATTAGTCATTATGCTGATACACTGTCAATGATAAATTAGATGATTGATCAGAAGCCTGGTCAATTTCAGTCCTTGAACCCATGTTTGCCCCAGTAATTTCTCTTGTATAATAGAGCAGTGTTCCTTTTACCTGCATTATGCTGGTGAGAAATGATTGTTAAGATCTCTCTACTATTAATGATTGCTTTGTTTTCTCTGGGCTGGGCACCATGGATTAGCCATTATGTGGTGAGTTTTAATTATTATAGTTTCTAAAGTATGAGAGGAAATGAGGTAAATGATTAATGGCAGAGTACCTTACAGCAAGATGAAATTGTATGAAGCTATTGAGAAAGGGCTGGGAAATTCAGCCTCCCAAACAGAATTTGGTCCAATGCCAAGGGTAACAGTCTTATCAAAGGCACCAAAGAATTTTATTCATGATCCCAAGGAGAGGAGCTCTAGGTATTTAATCTTAGCAACCACACAATACCTTGCAGCAATGGGAAGTTGCTCAGCCCTGGCATGTGATCCATCCTATCTCAGAGGGAAGTTCTCTTTGCTTCAGGAATAACATCATTTTTATACATCAACTCCTCTTAAATTTGACTTTCTAAAGTTTGAGTTCAGTTCATTTCTACATTGTAGGTCTTCAGGGAGACCAGCTGGATATGCTTCAAATAAGGATGGTTTTGTTTAGCTTTTTTTAAGGCTGTGATATAAAGAGTTTGGTGAACTGATGTTGGTTACAAATCAAGGGGAACTAAATTCTAGTTATTTTCTGGGTTAAATTTATAGCATACACAGAAGTGACTTCTCTATTTAAAATACAACTGGCCCAGACTTTAGGAGATCATTAAGTTGTTGTGAGAATCACTTGGTACTCTACTTAGTTACAAATGGCATCTAAAGTCATATGTATGAGTAATATGTACGAGTGATTCCATTTAAAGAGAGGTCATCTAATCAATTTGATTAATAGAACTAATAGTATAATGTCCCATATTCTTAAATAACTGAAATTTAAAAATATTGAATAAGTACATATTATGTTACTTTTTAGAGCACAAATGACCATTGTATTCTATGACATATTATAGCTAACTTATCCTGGCTCACAAACAGCCAATATAAAAAATATAGAAAATACCTTAGAGGTTCCAGTAAGGTGGCAGAATAGGCAGACAAACTACACAGACCCTCTCAATAAAGAAAGGAAGAACCAATTAACACAGATACAGAAGATAATCCTGGAGCCCTGAGCTTTGAAAGGAAGGATAGAGAGGTAGACTAGACTGCAACCAGTAAAAGACCCTGCATGAAAACAGCAAAAAAAAGAGGTATATGGACCTGTGGACTATTCACAATCTTGAAGGCATACACAGCTTGGATATTGCCAAGTTGTGTTAGGACCTAAGAATCAACCTAAAAATCGACCCTGCTAGCCAGGGGCTGCATGGACAACTGCACTGGTGGCTGGTGAATAAAAGAGGAAACAATAAAGGAGGAAACAAACTGAGCTGTGGATTTTTGGCTCTCTGGAGGGTGTAGCCATTTTGAATATTTACAAGCTGTTCAACCATTTTGGATATTTAAAGCCATAGCATTCTCTCAGATTCAGGGACCTATGAATAAGCTCCACTTGCTGGAGACAGCAAGGATATATATATATATATATATACTGGATACTAAAGACTGGAAAGGTGTGATATTCCCCTTGTTACTTTTATACCCCATACCCTCTTGATGAACAGAGGTGTGGCCATCCCTCACTCCCACTCACATTCTGGGCTGCCAGGAATTCCATCACAGTCTGTATTTTCTGACAGTGCCTGGGTGCCCTACCCTGCCTAGTTTTTAGGTTTTTGTTTGCTTTAAGTTTTTTTGGTTTTGCCTGTTTTAAAATGTTTCTTCTTCTTCTTCTTCTTTTTTTCCCTCATCCTTCTTATTATTATTCTTTCTTCTTCTCTTCCCAGGTTTTAGTTGTCGGCTTTTTCTCTCTTTCCTTTTCCTGGTTCCAACTTTTTTCATTCTTTTGATTTTCCTCATTCCATTTTTTTTTTTTTTTTGCATTCTTTCCCATTTTCTTCTTCATTATTCTCCTGCTCTGCCTTTTTTTTTTTTTTCTGTATTTTCCCCTCCCCAGAGTTTATTGTAGTTTTTTCCTCCCTTTCTCTATTCTTATTTCCTTTGCCTTTTTAAAGTATTTCTTTAAATATTTTCTTTCATTTATTGCCTTTCCTTTTTTAATTTTTCCTCTTGTATGATTGTTCTTGTATGTTTATGCTGTGTGTTTTCTGTACACTTGCTTTTACTTTCTTGATGGTTTTTCAATTGTTGCTTTTGTCTAAATGAGTGAGAGACAGCAACTGTGCCCCTATGATCAAACCACAACTTCACCTCCTAAAGCTCCCCATCCTGAGTGAGGACCACCACTTCCTACAGCACAAACTGGCCAATGATGTATGACCACCAATAAGACCTTGACTCACCCTTAACTGCTCTTCACAAAAAGGTTAACAGAGATCTATGCAGCTACTCTGTCACACCCATCAGGAGACAAGTGGTGAATGAATAAATGCTGCCAACTGGCAAACAGAGAAGCACAGTGTTCTGCTTACTCAGATACATTCAAAAAAGAAAATGAAAATCTTGGATGAATCACTCCAACATACAATCACCAATTAAATAAAATACAGCAAAGCCAAAATGTCTTAGAGACAACAGATCATCACAGGCCACACAAGAAGCAAGGTAAAGTGGTATAAACAAGGGAGCAGGACACAGACCCATAACACAGCCCTGAAGAAGAAGCAGCATTGGAACTCCCTGATAAGGAATTCAAAAGACTTTTATTTAGGTACCTTCAAAAGATTGAGAGATCAAGGGAAACACTGACAAAATTGAGGAAAACACAGACAAAACCCTAGAACAAGCTTGGAAGAAAATACAAGAACAAAATGACAAAATAAGTGAAAAATTAGAAATCATACAAAATCTATAGGTAGAAATCCAGAAGATTAATACTAAATTTTCACAAATAGATAACACATTGAAAGGGTAAAGGAGAAGAATAGAATCAATGGAAGACAGAATTAATGAGATTGAAGACAAATACCTGAATACTTCGTCAGAAAGGGATCAATCAGAAAAAAGATCAAAGCAAAATGAAGAAAGCCTAAGATTCATGTGAGATGCCCTCAAAAGAAATAACTTATGTGTAATCTGAATTCCAGAACAGGAAGAGAAAAAGAAAATGACAGAGAAAATTGTCCAAGATTTGTTGGAAGAGAACTTTCCTGATATGATAAAAATGAGAATATATACATTCAGGAAGTCCAACAAACTGCAAACAGGATAGACCCCAATAGAAAATCACCAAGACATATCATCAAACTCACCAAAACCAAAGACAAAGAAAGAACCCTAAAAGCAACACGTGAAAAGCAAAAAGCTACCTACAAGGGGCAACCAATAAGACTAAGCTCTGATTTCTCAGCAGAAACCATGCAGGCAAGAAGGCAATGGGATGGCATATATAAAACCCTGAAAGAGAAAAATTGCCAACCAAAAATTATACACCCAGCTAAATTGTCCTTCAAATATGATGGTGAAATTATTTCCAGATAAGCAGATATTAAGGGAATTTGTTAAAACCAAACCAACCTTACAGGAGATACTAAAGGGAGTCCTTTAGACAGAGAAACAATAACAGCAAACAACAACTGGCCATCAATACACATGATGACATAGCCCAGAAACCAATCTAGTTATGGAAGCTTCCAAAGTAAACTATGCTTACAAGATTGTAAACAGAAAACCAGAGATATCAATTGGAAAATGAGGACAACTACAAAACAAAAAGGGGGAAAGTATCTTGTAGTTACAGAATTCCTAAATGGTGAGGAAGTCAAGAGAGGTGCAGGATAGAATGGACTCTTCTAAACTTGGGGAGAAAATTATAAATTACAAGGTAACCTCAAAGAGAAGTGATAAATCTTCACTTCACAATAAAAAAGAGGACCAGCATGAATATTTAGCAAATGTTAAAACAATAGCAACAAAGGAAATGATAACATGATTCATAAGCATAAGGAACTCAACACAGAAAATCATATGGAACAAAGTAAGAAGGAATGCCACAAAAAAACACCTAACAAATTCATACTAGTTGATAATTGCATTGAATGTCAATGGATTAAATGCACTGCTCAAGAGACAGAGAGTTGCAGACTGGATAAGAAAGTATAACCCATCAATATGCTATCTACAAGAGACATACCTTAGAGAAAAAGACAAAAATAGAAAATCAGAAGTTGGAAAAAGATATATCAAGCAAATAGCAACCAAAAAAGAACATAAGTAGCCATATTAATTTCTGATGAAATTGACTTAAGACAAAAACCACCATAAGAGACAGGGAAGGACATTATATAATGATCAAAGGGTCAATCAAACAAGAACATATAAGCATAATACATATCTATGCACCCAATGAAAGATCCCCAAAATACATAAATCAGACTTTAAAAGAGTTGAAAATGCAAATAGATGACTCCATAGTCATAGTAGGAGACTTTAATACACCACTTTCAAGGCAAGATAAAACAACTGGGAAAAAAAAAATCAACAAAGATGCAGAAGAACTAAACAATACAATCCACCAACTTGATCTTATAGACATCTACAGAGCACTTCACCCAACAGCAGCACAATTTACATTTTTTTCCCAATGCACATGGAGCATTATCCATGATAGACCATATGTTAGGCCATAAAGCAAGCCTTAATAAATTAAAAAGCATTGACATACAGAAAAGCATCTTCTCAGATCACAATGCTATAAAATTGGAAATCAATAATAAAAAGATCAACAGAAAAAAGAGAAAATACATGGAAACTGTAAAACATCCTCCCCAAAAACGACTGGGTAATAAAAGAAATAAAAAATGAGATTAAAAAATTCCTTGAATCAAATGAGAATGAAAACACAATATAACAAAATCTTTGGGACACAGCAGAAACAATGATCAGAGACCAAATTATAGCAATATATGCACACATCAGTAAAGAAAAAAGAGCCAAAATTAACACTTTAAACCAACACGTTCAACAAATAGAAAAAGGACAGCAAGAAAAGACTACAATCACCAGAAGAAAGGCAATAATAAAGATTTGAGCAGAAATAGATTTAATAGAAAATAGAAAGACAACAGAAAAAATCAACAAGACTAGATGTTGGTTTTTTGAAAAGATTAATAAAATTGACAAACCACTGGCAAATTTAAAAAAAGGAAAAAGAGGGAGAGAATAAGAATAACATGAATAAGAGACAAATTGGCAACTCACAACAGAACTAACTGAAATTAAAAAAAAAAAAAAAAGGTAATATCAGGATACTATGAAGAACTATACTCCAACAAATTTTAAAATGTAGAAGAAATAGACAGATTTCTAGAAACACACTACTTACCTAAGCTAACACACTCTGAGGTGGAAATGTTGAACAGACCCATAACAAAAGAAGAAATTGAACACATCATAAAAATATTACCAACAAAAAAAGTCCAGGTCCAGATGGTTTCACCAAAAAATTATACCAAATGTTCAGAGAAGAATTGACACCAATCCTACTCAAACTATTCCAGAACATAGAAAAGGATGGAATCTTCCCAAATTCATTCTATAAAGCAAGCATAACCTTGACACCAAAACCAGGCAAAGACATCACTAAAAAGGAAATGAGAGACCATTATCATTCATGAATATAGATGCAAAAATCTTCAAACCAAATCCTAGCCAATAGACTCCAAAAACATGTCCAAAAAGCAATACATTATGATCAAGTGGGGTTCATATCAGGTATGCAAGGATGGTTCAACATCAGAAAAACAATCAATGTCACCCACCACAGAAATAAAACAAAGGAAAAGAACCACATGATTATCAATTGATGCAGAAAAGGCATTTGATAAAATCTAACACCCAATCTTGATCAAAACTCTCAGTAAAATTGGAATAGAAGGGGCATTTCTCAACATAATAAAGAGCATCTATGCTTTGGTAATGTAGTGCCTAAGGTACTTGCCTCCTAACCAGAAGGCTGGTGGTTCAAACCCACCAGCCACTCCTTGGAAGAATGTTGGGCAATCTACTTCCATAGTGATACCACCTCGGAAACCCAAGGAGGGGGTCACTATGAGCCGGGGCCAACTCAACAGCACATAACAACAATGAACCTATAGCCCATGTTATACTCAATGGAGAGAGACTGAAACCATTCCTCTTACGAACTGGAACCAGATAAATATGCCCTCTATCACCACTTCTATTCAACTTTGGACTGGAAGTCCTAGCCAGGTCCATAAGGCAAGAAAGGGAAATAAAAGTTGTTAAGGAAGAAGTCAAATTATCTCTATTTGCTGATGACATGATCCTATACTGAGAAAACCCAAGATACTGAGTCAAAAATCTACTGGAACTAATTGAGAGATTTAGCAAAGTGACAGGATACAAGATCAACATCAAAAAATCAGATTCCTCTACACCAGCAAAGAGATTGCTGAAAAAGAAATAAGGAAATCAATACCATTCTCAATAGCTACCAAAAAAATAAAATACATAGGAATAAATCTTACCAGGGACACAAAAGACCTCTACAAAGAAAACTCTAAAAGACTATTTCAAGAAACCATAAGAGATCTACATAAATGGAAGAACATAGCATGCTCATGGATAGGAAGATTGGACATTGTGAAAATGTCAATTTTATCCAAAGCAATCTATACATTCAATGCAATCCCAATCCAGATCCCATCAACATTCTTTATGGAAAAACCGATCACTAACTTTATATGGAAAGATAAGAGACCTTGGATAAGCAAAATACTATTGAAGAAGAACAACAACAATGTGGAAGGTATCATACTCCTGGATCTCAAAACCTACTATACAGCCACAGTAGTCAAAACAGCCTGATATTGGTATGACAGACACATAGACCAATGGAATAGAATTGAGAACCCAGAAATAGATCCATCAACCTATGGTCAGCTGATCTTTGGCAAAGGGGCAAAACCCATTAAATGGAGAAGAGATTGTCTGTTTAACAAATGGTGCTGGCAAAACTGGATGTCTATTTGCCAAAAAATAAAACAAGATCTTCACCTCACACCATACACAAAAACTAACTGCAGATGGATCAAAAACTTAAATGTTAAAGATAAAACTATGAAGTTCCTCAAGGAAAAAACTAGAAGCAAATGTAGGGGCCCTAATTTATGGCATTAATCTACTATCAAGCTTAACCCAAAATGCACAAACAGCAGAAGATAAACTAGATGAATGGGACCTTCTAAAATTTAAATTTTTACGTGCTTCCAAAGACTTCTCCGAACGAGTCAAAAGAGAACCTACAGAATATTTGGCAATGACATATCTGACAAGGGACTTATATCTAGAATTTATAGAAAACTCCCACACCTCAACAAGGAAAACACAATAATCCAATTTTAAAATGGGTAGAAGACATCAATCGTCACCAAAGAAGATATTCTGGCAGCCAACAAACACATGAAGAAATGTTCACAATCATTAGCCATTAGAGAGATGCAAATTAAAATAACGACAAGATACCATCTTGGCCCAGCACTAGTAGCAAGGTTCAACAAGAGAGAAAATAACAAATGCTGGCGAGGATGTGGAGAGTTTGGGACTCTCATACACTGCTGTTGGGACTGTCAAATGATATAACCATTGTGGAAAGCAGTGTGGCAATTCCATAAATAGCTAGAAATATCATTTGACTCAGTAATTCCATTGCTAGGTATATATCTTGAAGAAGTAGGAGCCATGACAAGAACAGATATATGCACACTCATGTTCATCACAGCACTATTTACAATAGCAAAAAAGATGGAAACAACCTAGTTGCCCATCAACAGAAATATGGATAATCAAACTATGGTACATACATACAATGTAATACTATGCAATCCTAAAGAATAATGTAGAATCTGCAAAACACTGCATAACATGGATGAACTTGGAGGACATTAGGCTGAGTGAAATAAGTCAATCACAGAAGAACAAATATTGTATTATTCTGTTATTGTAAAAGGACAACGAAAGGTTTATATATGGAAGGAAATTTTCTTTGTTGGTTATCAGGGATGGGAGGGGAAGGGAGAGGAAGGAACACTGTTAGATAGGTAGAGACAAGTATTCATTTGGGTCAAAGGAAGGGCAATGTACAAATTGTGAGTGATCAACACTATGACATTGAGGAAGAAGACATAGAGAGGTATGTGGGAGGTACAGACAACAAAGATGAACCTTTTTGCATGTACTGTACTGATTTGTCAGTGATGGCAAACATTGATAGATAGGTTGATAGATGTGTGGACAGGTATGGGACAGATCAGGTTTGTCTAAGCAGGGGAGAGTTTGCCCATGACCATGTATAAGGTTTGTACACAATGTTTCTACAAGTGTATTTGTTCGTTCTCTAAGAATGTCCAGGTATATAGTAGAGCTGACAAGGGACAAGGATGTAGTCACTTCTTACCCACAGCCAGCTACCCAGAGGGAGCAAGTAGTTGGATCTATGGGCTTGGCACTAAGGTCACAGGGGACATCAAGCTCAATTGGCATAACATACTACACAAAAACATTGTTCCACATCCTACTTTGGCCAGTAGCAACTGGAACCTTAAAAGCTTGCCAGCAGCCATCTAGTTGCAGTGATGGGTCTCTCCTCGTCTAGAGCAAAGAAGAATGAAGAAAACCAAAGACATATGGAAACAATTAGTCCAAGAGACTGGTACACCATATGATATTTTAGCTACCATTCTTAGCCTATAGGATTATGAGACCAGATGAACTAGATGGTGCCTGGCTACCACTCTCAACCACTCAGAAGGGAATCAATATAGGAGATCATGGATAGAGTGGGAAAACAATGTGGAACGAAACTCACAATTTGCTCTGTAAGTTTTCACCCAAATGACAATAAAAATTGGAAAGGAAAAAAAAAAAAAGAATGTATCTTATTTTGTTCTCCCCTTCTCACTGGTCCCATTTTCATCATTATGACCATAATGAATACTATCATTTCTACTAATGGTAGTAACTAATAATAATTTTTGTTGTTGTTGGTAGCTGTTGTTGAATCAGCCAATACTCATGGGGACCCTGTATATAACAAAACTTAACAGCAAAATGTTGCCCATTTCTGGTTTTGTACCATCTTCAGGATCGTTAGTATGCTAGCTATTCTGTTAGTATGTTTGTCCATTGTTTTGGCTACTGTTTGCCAAGTAGCACACCTATAAAGTGCCTTCCAACCCCTCTTCCAGCACTATAGTGGACAATATTCTCTTGTTGTCCATAAGGTTTTCATCAGCTAATTTTGCCAGACCTTTCTTCCTAGTCTGTCTTAGTCTGGAAGCTCTGCTGGGACTTGTCTACCATGGGTGCCCTGCTGGTGTTTGAAAGAGTTTGAAATAGTTTCCAGCATCACAGCAACACATGAGACACCACAAGTTGGCAAACTGACAGACAGGTGGTAGAATAATAATAGGGGAAAACATTTGTTGAGTATTCTATAGACACACATCAATTCTTTTAGTCCTCACAAAAGAAATATGAGAAAAATTTTATTATCACCACCATTTTTGTGGTAAAAAATTGATGAATCTGAAATAGCTCAAGTATTTTGTCCAAGTAGCTCAACTAGGACTTGACCCACCAATTTGTTTGATGTTCTGTTACTTTTAGAAATTATTCTGGAAGTAGTCACTAGAAATACATTTCTCAGAGACTCAAACGTTTCTTTAATGACGAATACCCAAAGCAGCTCGAAGAATTTTCCAAGAACAAAACTGCTGCACCTCTCACCTCAGCTTGCATCTGGATGACCTCTCTGAGAAGAAAAACTAAAGATAGAGTGGTATTTTTCCATCCCCTCTTTCTCCATGCCCTCATCCCACCCCATTTCAGTCACACTGATCTTTAGCCGTAAAACAAATGGGATCAGGCTTTCTGTCCTTTCCTTGGAGAAATTCTTCAGACCAGAGAGAAGGATCATTTAGATTAACCATGTGCTGTGAAGGCAAGTTCAATCGAAAGACGGATTAAGTGAAAACCTAACAAGGACATAAACATGTTCATCAGGCTGATGAACAAGGAGATGTAAAAAGACCCACAGGATAGGCTAGTGCCCCAGACTTCAATGAGGAAGTTTTAATCCAGACTTTGAGGTTTGCATTAGCTTTTCTGATTCTTATGCAATTTTAAAGAAATCAGTTTACAGCACTGAGTCTATTTTTATTTTTCAAAGTTCTCTCCACAGTTGGAACTCTTGTCAGTTCATGGACAGTTTACCCAACATCACCTTTTAGTCTCACTTCATGGTATCTTGCCTGAACTTCTCATGAAGGAAACTCCAGCTCAGAATCCGATGCTCTCTAGAGAAAGACTGACCAGACTTTGTTTTGTGTATGTACCAAATGACTTACTTTTTCAGTAAATACCCTTGGTGTGGCTTGGAATTTTTATGTTTCCTTCTCTCTAAGGAGCTCAGAGGACCACAAAGATCAGTTTCAAAGTGAACCATTGAGTACTGCAGTGCTGTGTAGCAGGGGAGCAGGACTCAGATGGCAGGGAAAAGAAGGGTTACAAGAGGCCAGGGAGAGGAGAGAGGTCAGCAGACAGCTGTCACTCCTATCCCTTATTGTCTGGCTTTGAATATGAAAGAGGAAATTCAACACACTGCAATGAAGGCCCTAACTGCTGTAACTCACTGCTGCCTCAATGTTTATGGAATTGTGTTATTGTACAGGTTGTTAAATTGATACCTTAATTACATGCATCGTGGCCAAGTTATGGGTATCATGAGAAGCATAAATCTGGTCTTTTTGACATGTTCTCAAACAGACCGTTTTGTTAGAACTGTTTTACAAACAATTTTGATGTGAAAAAGAAGATAAATGATACAAAGACTTACTTCACCAGTAAATAAGCACAATTGTTTTCTATCTGCAGTGGATAAAAGGAGATATTAATATAATGTCAAGTTCTGGAAGAAACATGTATTGAAAGATTTGTAAATGAAGCTTTCTCTTTTGGATAATTGAATAGCTAGGTTTTGTTTTGTTTTGTTTTGTTTTTAAGTTAAATTTATTTATTTTTCTTGGTTTTTTATTGTTCTTTGGGTGAAAGTTTACAAAGCAAATTTGTTTTCCATTCAACAATTCGTACACATTTTGTGGTTCTATGTTGATTGCAATCCATACAGTGAACTGCACTCTTCTTAATTCTTCCTTGTGTGTTTTGGTTACTCTGTGCCACTCTAACAGGAATACCATAGGTGGATGGGTTTGAACAAACAGGAGTTTATTCTCTTACAGTTTTGGAGGCTAGAAGTCCAAGTTCAAAGTGCCACGCTCTAGGGGCTGGGTGAAAGCCTCTCAACATTGGGCTTCAGCTCTGCCTCTTGCTCTCGGTTCACTGGAGCTAAACGTGTCTCTTCATTCAGGCAGCTGCTGGCTGCTGAGGCTAACAAGCCCAAGAATGGCAAGTGAAATAGCACAGTCCCAGGATTACCAAACAACATTGCAGGCCACATTTCTGGACTAATTCAAGTCCAGAAACTGTCCCAAGACCAGCAGGCAGTCATGGCAGGCTGCTGAATGACAACTGAGCTACATGCAGGATTCAAGTGTGCCAAAAGCTGCAGACCATTCCCAAAGCTTTTTATATACTGGAAGCAGACCACATCCCTAAGGCAGCTACTTAGCTGCTCCAGTAGATTCCATCATGGAGTTGATTACCAATCTCACCATGGGAAATAACGACATCCCATTGGCCAGCCACTCAAAACCAGGCCCAGCCTGGTTGACACACAACACATTGTGTTTCCATTCCTCCTTCTTTCTCATCCATTCTTGTTTTCTGAGCTCTATCCTTGGGCAAATGCTGCCTTTTGACCTCATAAGGTTAATTGTTCTAAGGAGTGCATACCTCTTAGGTGTTATTTTTCAGCTGCAAGTTGAGCCAAGGGGCTAAGTTCAGTTCCAGACTTGAGGGGTGACTAAGGGCCATAGTCTCTGGGTTCCACCAATTCCTATCAGACCAGTAGGTTTGGTCTGTTTTATGATTTTGAATTTGGTTCCACAGTTTTCTCCCACTCTCTTCGGGACCGTCTGCTGTGATCCCTTTCGGAACAGCGGTAGTGTTACCATCTAGGTCTGGTATCAGACCTGTGGAGTTTGAGATTTTTCGTGGTTTTCCTTTGGACCAATTGTTTCCTTGTGTCTTTGATTCCGTCACTCTTCCTTGCTCCAGGCAGGAAGAGACCAATAGTTACAACTCAGGTGGCCACTTACAACCTCTTAAGACCCCAGTCGCTGCTCACCAAAGTCGGATGCAGAACATTGTCATTATGGGTCCTTTTATGCTGATTGACTTTGATGTCCCCCAGATTGTGGTCCTTTGCCTGCTGGCCCAGAAACTTATTTCCTCAAGGTGTTTTGTTATGGCTAAAATGTTTTTATAACTGTGCCTCTGTATACTCTACCTTTGGATAAATTTGTAGCATATATAAAAATATATATTTATAGTTAAAGATTGCTTCAATCAGAACTTGTGAAAATTAGTTAAATTATAAGCTTTGGGATTTTTAAAGAAAATAACCACAAAATGTATCTAAAGTAAGATATCAGTGTTTGGAGTAAATGGTTCTCTTCTTGTTTTTATATCAAATAATTGTCATAATGGAATTTCCCTTGGGTTAAACCAACTCTGGTTTGTCCTACAGCTTTTACTTACCGAATGTAAATACTTCGTGTCACTTTTGTTGTTAAACAAGTATGTGCATAATACTATATGCAACTAATGCACAATATAAATAGAAGGCACTTGGTCTTTTATAAATTATTTTAAGCTATTAAAAATAAATATAAACACATATGGTATATTTTGCTATTAGTTTCCTGCTCCAAAATTATTCTATAATCTTAGACCTGCATTTTATGAAAAAAAGGAGTTAGATGTGTAAATTCAGCAATAACTAGTTGTAAAACTTCTTGAGGCCAAATAAAACAAACAAACATATTAATAAATAAAAATAAAAATAGGACACCTTATTAAGACATAAAGTGCAATGTCCTAAATATTTCTTTACATACACTGTTCTCCCATCAGAATTTAAAGCAAAACTAGGTGCTTGTTGTCTAAGCTTTGATGCTGTTAACATACATAACTAAAGTATCTCCGGACATATAAACCAACAACTGATATTAATGAAGCAAGCTGAGTGTTGGAGGCTGAGGTGCAGAAGAAATTTTTCATTGTATACCCTGTTATATCAGTGAATTATGAAGCATGTTAGAGAATTATCTACTTACAAACTAAATATTTTAAATAGTTATTGGATACATTTATGACATTTTTAGACACATAAACCATATTTTGGTAGGAAACAGATTTACTGGAATTGTTCATTTTGTCTAAAAACTAAGTTTTCCTTCTCTTTAGTAAAAGAATATTAAGAATAGTCCTTATTTGGAAAATAAATGGCATCCAAAATTGGTGAGAAATAGAGACTTATCATGGCCCTTAATGGTAGTAAATAGCTACACATAGTTTTCAAGAGTTTGAAATACAGTTTGAATTGCAACATGCAGTATGTGTAGAATACACAATAGATTTTAAACACAGTACACAATGAAGAATACAAACTATATTACTAAGTTTATATTTATTACATGTTAAAGTAATATTTTAATATGTTGAATTAAATTTTAAAAATAATTAAAATTAATTTCACATATCCTCTTTGATTTTTAATCTGGCTACTAATAAGCTTAAAATTCTATACGTAGCTTACTTTTATGGCTAACTTTGTTTTTTGGTGTGAACAAGGACTCAGCAAACTATGACCTTCAGACCAAAACAGGCCCACTGCCTGTTTTTATAAATATAGTATTATTGGAAAAGGGCCACAACCATTAATTTACATACCGTCTATGGCTGTTTTTTACACTACAATGACAGAGTTGAGTTAGTTGAAACATACGGCCTACAAAACCCAAATATTTACTACCTAGGTTTTTACTGAAAATGATTTTACATCCCTGAAGCTGAAGAAAATTAAAAACAAGAGCAAAAGTGCAACTTTGAGTATATCCCACTTCAATTTAGAGAACATCTAAAGAATGGATTTGATACACTGAACACTAATGATCAAAGATGATTTATCCAGGACATCACTTATGAAAAAAGCAAAAGCTCACTAAAAAGACAGGGGAGAAAAAAAAGCTACAATGGATGTCAGAGGAAACTTGGAAATTTGCCCTTGAATATACAGTAGCTAAAGTGAATGGAGGAGCTCTGGTAGTGTAGTGCCTAAGGCACTTGACTGATAACCAGAAGACTGGTGGTTCAAACCCACCAGCCACTCCTCGGAAGGAAGATGGGGCAATCTACTTCCATAGTGATACTGCCTTGGAAACCCAAGAAGGAGTTGCTATGGATTGGGTCTGACTCGATGGCACATAACAGCAACAACAAAGTGAATGGAGGAATTCATGAAGTAAGGAAAGCTGAACAGAAGATTTCAAAGGGCAGTTTGAGAAGACAAAATATTCCAATGAAGTGTGCAAAGAAATGGTGTTTGAAAACCAAAAAGGAAAAAGACACTTAGCATTACTCAAGCTACAATAACTGAAGAAAATTTCAAGCCTTGAGTTACAATACTGAAGGATTCTATGGGAAAATATTTAACAACACATAAAGCATCAAAAGAAGACTGGAGGAGAGGCAATCATTGCACCAATGTCAACCAAGATTCAGTTGACATTCAGCCATATCAGGAGGTAGCATATGACCAAGAACTGATGATATTAAAGGAAAACTTCCAAGGCACGCTGAAGGCAGTGGTGAAAAACTAGACTCCAGGAATTGACAGAATATCAACTGAGCTGGTTTGACAAGTGCATTCAACTTTGAAAGTTCTCATTCATCTATGCTAAGAAATTTGGAAGACAGCTACCTAGCCAACTGACTGGAAAATGTCCATATTTGTGCCCATTTCAAAAGAAGGTAATCCAACAGAATGTGAAAATTATTGAGCAATACCATCAATATCACATGCAAGTAAAATTTTACTGAAGATAATTCAAAACTGATTGTAGCATTATATTGATAGGGAGCTACCAGAAATTCTAGCTGGATTCAGAAGAGGACATGGAATAAGCGATATCATTGCTGATGTCAGATGGAGCATAGAATACCAGAAAGATGTTTACCTGTGTTTTATTGATTATGCAAAAGCGCTGAACTGCATGGATCATAACAAATTATGGATAACATTGTGAAGAATGGCAACTTGATGACACTTAAATGTACTCATGTGGAATTTAAATGTAGACCAAGAGGCAGTCCTTTGAACAGAACAATGGAATATTGAGTGGCTCAAAATCAAGAAAGGTGTACATCAGAGTCATATCTTTTCACCATACTTACTCAATGTATATGAGAAGCTGAACTATACAGAGAAGAATACAGCATCAAGATTGTAGGAAGAGTCATTACAGCCTGTAATATGCAGATGACATAATCTAGCTTGCTGCAAACAAAAAGGCCTTGAAGCACTTACTGATGAAGATCAAAAACAATAGCCTTCAGTATGTATTAAACCTCAAAATAAAAAAAAATTCATAAATGGGTCAATAAGCAACATCATGATAAACAAAGAGAATATCAACATTTAAATATTCACAGAACAGGAATATATTCTAGACCAAAGATAGATTTGGCTGAAGATAATCTCACATATGCACTTATGCTGCAATATTAGCCACATATATTACAGAAACAACTGAAGACAGGGTTGGAGTAACTGCTCAGAGACAACCGGACACCTTAAGGAAGAGAGTCACTGGGCCTACCCACTCCAGACTGTAGTCTCAGGGGACATCATGCTCAATTGACACAATATAGTACATAAAAATCTTGCTCTACAACCTACTTTGGTGAGTAGAGACTGAGATGTTAGATTTCGAGTGACCATCTAAGATGGAACTATTGGTCTCCTCTCATCTTTATCAAAGAAGAGTGAAGAAAATCAAAGGCATCTGGAAACAATTGGCCCAAGGATGGGATGGACCACGAGGACCTCAGCCTTTATGACTCCAAGATCAGAAGAACTAGATGGTGCCCAGCTACCAATGCCAGCAACTCAGACAGGGATCAAAAGTGGAGTTCCTGAATAGAGTGGGGGAAAAATGTGGAACAAAATTCAAAACCACAAAATTGGCCAGAATTACTGGTCGGATAGAGACTGGTGGAACGTTTGAGACTATGGCCCTGGGATACCCTTCAGGCCTGGAAATAGACTCACTCCCATGGATTGGCTCTCAGCCCAGCAGTGGAGAAACCTGTATGCAGGGCACCTACCCCAGGATGGTTCACCCACCTACTCTAGGAAGATACACCCCTTGGAACAGTCAGCCATGGGACCCTGGCAAAGCAGCATTCACATGGAGGGTGGGGCTGGACAGAGAGAAATGCATAATTAAGTGGGATACAAGGAGGGGAAAATTAAAAAAATAATAATAAAAAATAAAAAACTTTTGATAGTTGGATAAATACTTGATAACTGCCATGGAAAAATTCTTAATGTATCAAAGTGAATGAAGCTATACCTGGGGTTTTGTAATCTAAACATATTATCTCCATCATATTTCATAGGAGCATTTAGCAAAGACTGCAGAATGCTAGCCTCAACCACAGTTAATAAATATTCCCCAAAACAAGTGTTATGTGATCAAAAAAGTTTGTTTTTAAGGCTATTTAACAAAATTAAATGGGCTTACTGTGGAATATCTTGGGACTTTTCATATATTAATATGCATTATAAACATCAAGAAAGGTAAATTTTAGTATCACGCATGTACTGCAATTATTTGACCACAGATTCTTTCCTTTTGTTTGTCTGTTTATAGTGAATGTTGTGAAAAGTGGATATATACTAACAACAAAGACACATAAAGACTCTAGCATCTAGCTTGGACTCTAAAATTGCCCCTTAAAGTATTTGTTGAATCACCCTACAAGTACTCTGCATGGACCTCAGCAGGGAAGGAAAATACTCTCTTACAAGAAGCTATATCTAGATTTTCCAATTTTGTAACAGAATGTCAAACTTACCTTGAATGCTATCCAGCACCTATGAAGAAAGTAAGAATATTAACATTTTTAAAAGATAAGAGTTCTAGAAGATATGCTTTTGACTCAGATCCCTGTAAGTAAATAAATAAATACCAAGAACAATGAGGGGTTTGAGGTTCAAGCTAACCAGTTAACCTGCCACAATCTCATTGATGTGAGCAGCAGTAGGAGACTCTGGGGCCAAAAACAAAGGGACGTATTACTCAAAGTTATAACAATGGCAAGAGTATCTCATTTTTTTGAGCTCCAATTCCCCAAAGTGAAAGGAAGAAGGCCAGACCCCACATGCAGTAGGTTGTATGACAGAAGAGATGAGAACTTACGGCATTCTTTTTTGAGCATGCCTTAAGGAGCTCTGGTGGTGCAGTGGCTAACACCTTGAGCTGGTAACCAAAAGGCTGATGGTGAACACACCTGTCACTCTGTGGGAGAAAGATGAGGCAGTCTCCTTCTGTAAAGATTTACAGCCTTGGAAACCCTCTGGGGGCAGTTCTATTCTTTCCTGAAGGGTTACTGTGAGTTGGAATCAACTTGATGGTAATGGGATTGGTTTGGTTTTTGGAAGCACATCTTTTCCTCTGTGTCAAAGAGAAACATTTTATCTTCCATGGTAGTGTAGTGCCTAAGGCACTTGACTGCTAACCAGAAGGCTGGGGATTCAAACCCCCCAGCCACTCCTTGGAAGGAAGGTTGGGCAATCTACTTCTGTAGTGATACTGCCTCGAAAACCCAAGGAGGGGTCGCTATGAGTCGGGTCAGACTCAACAGCACATAACAAGAACAAAAACAGCAACTGTTCCCTATACAAACTTCCTTGAATAAATTTCCAGAAAAAATGCAGTTGGTGTCTCTGCTCATAAGATGGGCTGGAAAGGTAAATACTCAGGGGGATTATCTCTAAGGAATAAGGAATAAAAAAATAAGTAAGGAAATAATTAAATACATGGATCATTGTTTTAGTTGCCAAGTCGTGGTGATCTTACTTACAACAGAAGGAAATATTACTAGGTCTTGTGTCATTTTGCTAAAACCCACAGAACAAAACCCATTGCCAATGAGTCTATTCTGACTCATAGTGACCCCACAGGACAGAGGAGAACTGCCCCATAGGGTTTCTAAGGCTATTCATCTAATTAGGTCCTTTCATCAGTTCGAAATAACAGAAAGCTACTTACTGGTCTTAGTCACCTATGAGATGCATTTAGTAAGCTATATTTTAATGTTATACATTCATTTCTATGGACATTTGATGCAAGCATTAACCATTAAAAAAAAAAAAAAACCTCTACTTCTTCTACAAAACCATTTGGAAGAAAATGCTAATTGTATGGTTTATGCCTCTTATATGTATATAACCCACCCACTGCCATTGAGTCAATTCTGACTCAGAGATACTGTAGGACACAGTAGAATTCCCCCAGAGGGTTTCCAAGGCTACAAATCTTTAGGGAAGCAGAATGCCTCATCCTTCTCCCATGGAGCAACTGGGGGGTCTGAATGGCCAGCCTTTTGATTGGCAGCCCAATACTTTAACCACAGTCCCACCAAAGCTCCTTTTTCTTCTTCTTCTTCTTCTTCTTCTTCTTCTTTTTTTTTTTCCTAATGTAAACCAAAAACCAAACTCACTGCTGTTGAGTAGATTTTGCCCTGTAGCGACCCCCACTGGTTTTCCGAGGTGGCAAATCTATATGGAAGTAGATTGTCCCAATATAGCACCAAAGAGTATCTCTCTCTTTTTTTCTTTTTCTTTTTCTTTTTTGGATGACTTGCTCATTCTTTATGGCAGGATAAGAATTATTCAACCTATTGTGTTTCTCTTTCCTGTTTGATTAAAGCTCAGTTTTAAACTCAATCTCAATAACAATATAGCAATGTTCACTAATTGTTAATTAAACTAAAACCATAGTAAATAAATCAAGTAAACCAACACTTAAGAAACAGAGTTGGAATGGGCATCTCTGCATTATAAACACACAGAGTATTGCTGCCTAGAGAGTTCATTGTTTTGATCATTGCATATGAATTAAGGAATACAGACAAATGATCCAAAAGATTAAGCCATATAACAACATGTCAAAGCTTCGGTATATCAAAGACTGCATCTTTTGATGACACACCTTGTTTCTGCTCCTATTGAACTATTTCTTTATGGTTGTTGTTATTTGTTTGGATTTAAACACTGCTGTTTTTGTGGACTTAATATAATTTGTACTTTTCATTTTCTTAAGAAGTTGATTTCTCTGTCAAGTTCTGTTTTTAGAAAAGTATGAAGCTTTTATCCCAATTAAACAGAACATACACAATCATCTGTAGCATTCACCATCTTTTTGAACTCTTCTTTATGAAAACGAATCACTTCCTACCCTGCTTAGTATAAATCTAAAATTTCCTTGTAACCATGATCACACTGGTAAGGTATATTTACTTATTTATTCAGTCATTTAGAGATGTACTGACAGCCAGGTACCATCTATTGAGTATGAATGAATAAATCTCAGTAGCAATTTTTAAGATGCATACTAACCAAAAGTTCAGTGGTAGGAACCCACCGGGAGAAAGATGTGGCAGTATGCTTCCATAAGGATTTACAGCTTTAGAAACTCTATGGCAGTTCTACTATTTCTGAGACCAACCCTCTCTATACCACATTTCCCAGCTTGAGTTGCCCAGAAGCAAACATTCTAACAGTTTGGGGTGCATGATAATGACTAAGAATAAACACCTGTGAAAGGAACAGGGAGGGAGCAGGAATGGTCAGAGGAAGAAGATAAATTCAGGTGCAAGCCTGACAAAGCCTAGGCTAACTTCAGCCATTCCAGTGGGCAGTTCTCAAGGGAGATTTTACATATCTGCCAGCTCTGTCATAGATCCTGCTATCTTTGTGTATTATTTCCTACAACAGTCATAATAAAGTACCATAAATTGTGTGGTTTGTAAGAACAGAAGTATATTATCTCACAGTTCAGTAGTCTGACTTCACAATGCTGCAGTGCAATGTTCTCTCAGAGGCTCTAGGGAAAAATCCTTCCTCATCTAGCTCAGCTAGGTGGCCCCAGGCATTTCTTGGATGCAGGTGCATCATAACGCCTCCTCTTCTCCAATTTTACCACTCAGATTGGATTAGGAACTCCCCTACTCCTGTATGACCTCATGTTAACTTAACTTCAAAGTTCTTATTTCCAAAAAAAAGTCACTTCAAAGGTACCAATGGTTAGAACTTCCACATGAATTTTTTGGGGACACAATTCAATCTCTAACCACTAGAAAGTGTCTGCCCACTCTGTGCCCTGCATCTGGATAGCAAGTTCTCCTCTGAAGGGAGACCTAGGAGGACATCCCCATGTCTACCACAGTCACCCATCATCTAGAACACACACTCATACAATTAAAAAAAAAAAAAAAAAAAAAACCCACTGACATCAAGTTGAATCTGACTCACAGCGACCCCTCCTTGGGTTTCTGAGGCAGTATCACTACGGAAGTAGATTGCCCAGTCTTCCTTCCGAGGAGCAGCTGATGGGTTTGAACCACCAGCCTTCTGATTAGCAATCAAATGCCTTAGGCACTATGCCACCAGAGCTCCTACCCATACAATAAACCTTAGAAATTGACAACTTAATCCATAATGAGTCCAGAGTGTCTGACGTGTCCCAGCAGTCTCTCTTTGAGCTCTAGTGTGTTGACCGTCAAAGTCAGAGGTTTTAAATGGCTGTCATTCACTACTTGTTAGACTGAAGAAGAATCAGGAAAATGTTAGGTTTTTGGCTGGAGATGTGAATAAAGTTGTCCATGTAAATCATTGTCACCCAGCCACTGTTAGCCAACATGACAGTAATAGTTAACCATCTCCAGACCTTCTGCTCAAATGCTGCTATTGCCATAGGAACAGCCCACCTCACTCTTCAGGTTCTTCTGTGGTAGAAATAAGTGCCCCTTACGTTTACTAAAGGACCTCTGGTGGTGGTGTGGTTAAGGCACTGGGCTGCTAACCAAAAAGTTGTGGTTAGTATCCACCACTGGGTCTGTGGGAGAAAGATGAGTCAATCTGATTCCAAAAAGATTTATAGCCTTGGAAACACAATGGAAGTTGCTATGAGTCAGAATCAACTCAATGGCTGTGGGTTTCTTTTTTTTTTTTTTTTTTTACTTTTATATTTATTAGGAAACTTGAGGAGGCAGTGGTTAACCACTCAGCGGTTAACCCAAAAGTTGGGAGTTTGAACCCACCAGCTACTCCTAAGAAGAAGATGTGGCAGTCTACTGTCATAAAGATTTACAGCTGTGGCAACTCTATGGAGGTAGTTCCTCTCTGTCCTATGGGGTCTCCATGAGTTGGAATCTACTACTTGGAAATGGATTTGTTTTTCCTTTTCCATTTTTATTATTTTTTTTTAATTATACAGTAAAACTTGTATATAGTAAAATAAGGACTTCACTGTTTTTTCAGGTTTTGCAAATTTTCCATCTTTGACAGGGTGCAATCTTACCACTTTTCTATTGTTCTCTAATGGTGGAAAATATTTGGCTTTTCCTTCTCTGACAGGTTTCTGTCTTACACAGGTCCTGGCTTTCATAGCTTTTTCTGCAATAAGTAGATTCTTTCTACCAGAGCCATCTGGCCAGCTTATTAATTGTCATAAATTTGTTGAAATTTCAGAAGTGTATATCATAGTTCCCTCAAAACTGTGAAACACATCTATCGATGTCTCTGAGCCCAGAAAATAATTTTAGGGTTGCCCAGAGTCTGGGGATGAATAAAAGGGCAATTTTACTCTTCAGCGGATGCAGCTGAGAGTGTTAAGACTCTGAGATAACCAAAGATTTTGTGGCTCTTTGCTCTCAAGTCTGCTAAAAACAATTATAATAGTGGCAATTTCTTAAATGTACTATGTGCCAGACACTTTATGGACTTAATCTATTTTGCTTAAAAAAAAAAAAAAAATCTCTACCAAATGTATGTGGACTTTGAGGCTTAAACCAAAAAGGGTGTTGACCCAGATCCCGTAAGAGGAACAGAGCAAGTTAGAATGTTTGTCTGTGTAACTTCAAACCACTCTCAGCCACTCTGCCAGATGGTTAGCAGATAAGGTCCTTTTATTTGGAGTAGAAAGTAAAGCACATTAAGATTAAGTGGTATGTTCACATTCATTTTCAAATGTTAATCCTTACAATCATCCTTTACGTTGGGTGGGGAAGCATTTTATCTTATACGTGAGGAATTTAAGGTTCACATGACTTGCATAAGATAACACTGTTAAGTATCTGAAGATATGGGAATTGAATCCAAATGTGTATGAGTATTCGTTCTTCTTTTATAAAACAGCAGTCACATATGATGCCTAGAGAGACATTATATGTAAGCTTTTATTAAAAACAGTATGTCCAAATCGCACTTTGCCAAAGTATCCAAAAAATCTTCCACAAACAATGACTTTTGTTTGAGGAAATTAAAACATGCTTTATTGCAGATAACATTCAGCTTTGTAGGAATGCCTGGATTTCAGGCATGGTTTCTTTCGTGAATTTCACTACAGCTGAGCCAACCTGCTGCCACAGCTTTCGCTACTGCTGCAGACCTCAGCAATCCCTTGCAGAGCTGCTGTCGTGTGCCAGGCTCTCGGCTTCATAGTTTCAGAAAGCAGTCATGTCCTCCTCACTAACATACAGTGAATTGGCCGTTATCATGGTAGTTTCTAGATTAGAAAAAGAGAAACCGAGAGAATTAATTGCTCCAAGCCAATGAGTACAGCTAGTCATTAAAGTACCCAGACTTTGAAATCATAGATGAGGATTTGAATGCTAACTCAGCCACTTACCAGCTGTGAGAACTTGGAAAGTTACTTAACCTCTCTGGTCTCAGTTCAACATAATAGGATTTGGACCAGATGGTCACTGAGGATGAGGATTTTTTTTTTTTTTTTTTCTCAAATGTAGATGAGCCTTCTGTCCTACTTGGGCTCCCATGAAACTTCTAGCAATTTAACCAGAACTCCAAGCACCAGGGGACCACCTTAGAAATTAATCTCAAAGCCAGCAAAGTTATCCTAAGGGCTGTGGAAAGTAACAGTCCAAAAGTAAACAGAGGTGGTGTAGGGGTGGTGTGGGAGTGGCAAGGTCTTCAGAGTGGAAAGGTCCTTCTTATTCAGTCATTATCTCCCATGCTCCCTCTGCTACTTGTATCTCTTTGAGCCTCAAAACTTTCACCTCCCTTTTTCTTTATTGGTTGTAAGCTTCATTTTTCACTATGTGGGCTGCAGAAAGCCCTGGAGTCTGAATGAAGGTCAACAAGCCAGAAAATTAATGTAAGATCATTGATCATTGAATAAATTCTTTCAGTTTTTCTTTTGATAAGATTCATAACACAGTATTGAACTTACAAGGCTTAAAAAGTCATTCAGCTTTTTATTATTAACACATGGCTCCTTGAATTTAGAGAACTTGCTCCTTGATAGTGGGAATGAATTATAAACCACTCTAATCTCTCATAACAACGATATTTGAGAAATAAACTATCAAACAGAAAGTTCTTCCAAAAATATATCACATTCCAACATTCAAAAGGCACCTCCAAAGCAAACTCTCGATACAGTAAAGAGAGCTTGGGTTTTCAAATAAGGCTTAGCTTTGGATCCCACCTCTGCTACTCACGAATGTGTCACCTTGAGTAATTTACACAATCTTCTTGAGTATCTTTAATGACATAAGAATCATAATATTTACTTTAAGGGGCTTTCACAAGGATTAAATGAGATGACATATATAAAGTACATTCTTTATTAGAAGCATAACAAGGGCCCTAATATTGTTGCTCCCTTTCCTTACATAGATAAGTGAAATCTAATTTCTGATTCTTCATTTCCCAAAGAATGAAAACAGAAGAGTACTATTTGTGTTGGAGAAAGTAATACTCTTGGGTGACCTTGAGGAAAAAGAGGAACTGTGTTTCCCTTCCATTCAGACTTGCCATGCCAGGAGTCACTAGACAAATCCATGTTGAAAAAGGAACTTTCATACCTGAGCCACTGCCCAGGAATTATGGCTCCATGTCTGAGAAGTTCTGAAACCACTTTGAACTTACTTTTAAAAAGTTGTTTTGCATTCCGTACTGCTGGGCCCCTCTGCACATCCATGACTTGGCTGAAGTTGATGCTGGCTATGCCAGCATATTTTCAACCTGATCAAGGGCTAGGGCCCTGAAAATTTCATGAGATTCTGTTTTTGTGAGATTTCCAGACTTATACCAAGCCTTGCAGATCTCAGAGGAATGCATAGTTTGGGGTGGGGGGTGGGATACAGAAAGTCTATCAATACTAAGATGCAACAGTTGACATGCTTAATTTAGGTTGAATTAGGGGCAGGTTGGGAGCAAGACTTCTTATTTCACCTTCAGTAGAGAAAACCTTTTATTATTTTATAGGGTTGCATTTCAAATTTAACAATAGGAGAAGCTGGAATAGACTCATGCCCGGCAGCACTAATAAAGATTTGGTCTCAACTCTTGGTCCCATCCAAACTAGTTACATGTTCTCCCGGATTAACTATAAATTGGCCTGCTGTCATGGCTGTCATGACAGAGTACTATCCTAAGTGTGCAGACTCAATAGTTTCTTGTTGTTGTTGTTGTTATGTGCCGTCGAGTCAAACCTGACTCATAGGGACCCCTCCTTGGGTTTCCAAGGCAGTATCACTACGGAAGTAGGATTGCCCAACCTTCCTTCCGAGGAGTGGCTGGTGGGTTTGAACAGCCAGCTATCTGGTTAGCAGGCAAGTGTCTTAGCCACTATGCTACCAGAGCTCCCAATAGTTTCTTAGCCATTGCTATATAAGGAGCTCTGGTAGCATAGTGCCTAAGGCAATTGACTGCTCACCAGAAGGCTGGCGGTTCAAACCCACCAGCCACTCCTCAGAAGGAAGGTTGGGCAATCCTACTTCCGTAGTGATACTGCCTCGGAAACCCAAGGAGGGGTCGCTATGAGTTGGGCCGACTCGATGGCAAACAACAACAACAACAATATATCATTAAAGGATACCTAGGGAGCTCTGGTAGCATAGTGTCTAAGGCACTTGACTGCTAACCAGAAGGCTGCTGGTTCAAACCCACTAGCCACTCCTCAGAAGGAAAGATGGGACACTCTACTTCCGTAGTGATACTGCCTCAGAAACCCAAGGAGGGGTCGCTATGAGTCCGGTTCGACTCGACGGCACAAAACAACAACAACTACAGTGTCTCATTTCCCTTAATTACCTATTGCTTTAATTCAGTTGTATAAAACATTTTCAGCCATCAATAATAATACAGTTTACTTTTTCCTCTCATCATTCACACTTATGAAATGATCTTATCTATTCAACTACATTGATTATGTCACAGCTAATCCATTTTCTCCTTTTTCATCAGACATATAAGTATCAAGTAGAGTTATTTACATAACATGAGGCATCCAACAGTTCACATTTAGCTAATGAAATCCCAGGCAAAACGAAAGACACAGGGTGCTTTAATTAACCCATTACAGCAGTGTCATGGGAAAATATTCAGCTCTTGTGAGACTTTTTTGAATATTGAAAACAAAAAAACCCTTTGGATCCTGATATAGACTGAATTATTCTTCTAAAAATGCATGTTGAAGACTGGCCCTTCTGCAAAAGAGTGACTCTGAGATAAGTTTTCTTCACCGGCATTTACGCCATCACTCAGCAAGTTGGATAGGAGTGATTCAGTTCCAGAATCATCCACATTAGAGGGTCTTATAATCATGCTGATTATCAACTGTTCCAGTTCGTACTGTCACAAATAATCTATTGTAGGACTTCCAGTAAGATGGAGGAATAGGCAGACAAGTGACACAGACCCTCTTCAACAAAGAAAACAAAAACCAATTGACAGAGATAGAGAAGATCATCCTGGAGCCCTGAGCTTTGAAAGAAACTATGCAGAAGTGGATTAAGCACCAACTAGTGGAAAAAACTGAATGAAAACAGTTAGTACAGAGATGGTCGGAGCTGTGGACTGTCAGCTACTCTGATAAGACCAACAGCCTGAATATTTCCAAGTGGTGTTGGGACCTGAGAATTGACCTGAAGATCAGCCCTGGTCACCAAGGGCTGCAGGGATGACTGCACTGGTGGCCTATGACTAGGAAGGGAAACAGCAAGGAGGGAGACAACCTGAGCTGTGGACTTTCAGCTGTCTGGAAGGCACAGCCATTTTGATTACTTACAGGCAGCAACCATTTTGGATATTTAAAGTGACCAAGGGCACAGCCATTTTGAATCTTTACAAGTGGCAACCATTTTGCATGTTAAAGTGATAGCATTCTCATTCAGATTCCAGGGACCTAAGAATAGGCTCTGTTTGCCCAGGTCAGGAGGGACATACAAGAGGCTGAGAACAGGAAAGGAGACAGGTGGTGAGTGTATAAGTGCTGTCAACTAGTGAATAGAGGAGCACAGCATAGTACCATGCTTGCACAGATAACATACAAACAAAATAAAGAAAATGAAATTTGTGGGCAAATCACTCCAACATACAATCACCAATTAAATAGAAACACAAAAACATCACAATACCTCATAGACAACAGAGCATCACAGTCCACACAAAGATGTAAGATAAAGCAGGAGAAACAAAGGACCAAGTTACAGATCCAAAACACATCCCTGAGGAAGATACAACATTGGAACTCCCTGATAAGGAATTCAAAAGAATTATATTTAGGTATCTTCAAAGGATGGAGAGACAGATCAAGGAAAACACAGACAAAACCCTAGAAGAATTTGGGAAGAAAATACAAGAATAAAATGAAAAAATAAATGAAAAATTAGAAATGATTCAAAATCTACAGCTAGAAACTCAGAAGACTAAATTTTCAGATATAGATAACACATTGAAAGAGCAAAGGAATAGAATTGATGCAATAGAAGACAGAATTAATGAAATTGAAGAAAAATACCTTAACACTTTGGAAAAGGATCAATCTGAAGAAAGATCAAAATAAAATGAAAAAATCCTAAGGTTCATGTGGGATACCATCAAAAGGAATGACCTATGTGTCATTGGAATTCCAGAAAAGGAAGAGAAAAATAAAACCACTGAGAATATTGTTGAAGATTTGTTGGAAGAGAACTTCCCTGATATGATGAAAAATGAGAATATATGCATTCAGGAACTCCAACAAACCCCAAACAGGACAGATCCCAAAAGAAAATCACCAAGACATATCATCATCAAATTCATCAAAACCAAAGACAAAGAAAGAAGCATGAGAGCAGCACAGGAAAAACAAAAAGTTACCCACAAGGGGCAACCAATAAGACTAAGCCTGGATTTCTCAACAGAAACCATGCAGGTGAGAAGACAATGAGATGGTATATATAAAACCCTGAAATAGAAAAATTTCCAACCAAGAATGATGTATCTAGTAAAATTGTCCCTCAAATATGATGGTGAAATTAGGACATTTCCAGATAAACAGATAACCAGACCAGCCTTACAAGAGATGCTAAAGTGAGTCCTTTGAACAGAGAAGAAACAGCAGCCAACAACAACTGATCATTAACACACATGATGATATAACCCACAAACCAATCCAGCTATGGAAGTATCCAAAATAAATAAGCCTACAAGATTGTAAACAAGGAACCAGAGACATCAATTGAAAAATGAGAATGACTACAATCCAAAAAGAGGGAAAAAATTGTGTCATCACAGAACTTCTAGATGGTAGGGAAATCAAGACAACCACAAGATAGAACATACTGTTCTAAACTTGGGAAGAAAACTATAAATCACAGGGTAACCTCAAAGAAAAATTATATGCCTTCACATCAAAATAAAAAAGAAGACCAGCACAAATACTTAGCAAACACTGAAACAATAGCAAAAAGTGATAACACGATTCATAAACAAAACAAGCTCAGCATAGAAAATTATATGGAACAAAGAAATTGACAACACAAAAAGCACGTAACAAAAATGACAGCAACAAATTCATACTTGCTGATAATTACATATCTGGCAAAGGAATTATCTCTAAGATTTATAGAAAACTCCAATGCCTCAACAGCAAAGGAATTAATAATCCAATTGAAAAATGGGCAGAAGACAAGGAGGGTATTCAGGGGGCCAGGAAGTACATGAAGAGATGCTCATGATCACTGGCCATCAGATAGATGCAAATCAAAATGAGGTACCGTCTCACCCCAGCACTGATGGCAAGGTTCAACAAGACAGAAAATAACAAATGCTGGTGGGGATATGGAGAGATTAGGACTCATACACGTTAGTGGGACTGTGGAATGATACAACCACTGTGGAAAGCAATATGGTGATTCCTTAGAAAGCTGGGATTGGAGAAACCATTTCACCCAGCAATCCCATTACTAGGTATATATCCTAGAGAGGTGAGAGCCAGGACAGGAACAGATGTATGCACACTCATGTTCATTGCAGCACTATTTACAACAGCAAAAAGATGGAAACAACCTACGTGCCCAGCAGTGAAAGAGTGGCTGACCAAACTATGGTACATACACATAATGGAAAGCTATGCAGCACTAAAGAATAATGTTGAGTCTGCAACACACCACATAACATGGATGCACTTGGAGGACATTATGCTGAGTGAAATAAGTCAATTACAGAAGGACAACTATAGTAATAGTTCGTTGTTGTGGAGGGTCAAGGAAAGGTTTATATATGGAAGGAAACTTTCTTTGTTGGTTGCCATGGGTGGGAGGGCAGAGGAGGGAACACTGCAGAAAAAAAAATGCATTTACCCATGTCACTTTAGTTTTTATATTTCACTGTACATAAATTATATTGCAATAAAATGCATTAAAAAAGGAGAAAAAATAATCTATTGTACATGTGTATGTACGTATATGCATGTGTACAATGCCAAAAAAAAAAAAAAGTATGTCGAAGACCTAACACTTACCAATGAAAGTGACTGTCTGGAAAGATGATATTTGAAGATGTTGTTATTGGTTAACTGAACGTGAATCATCTTTACATAGTAAGGAGCCCTGGTGGTACGTGGTTAAGTGCTCAGCTGCTTACCAAAGGTCAACAGTTTGAACCCACCAACTACTCTTTGGAAGAAAGATGTAGCAGTCTGCTTCCATAAAAATTATAGCCTTGGAAACCCTGTTGAGCAGTTCTATTCTGCCCCATTGGGTCACTATGAGTTGGAATAAACTTTACAGCAATAGGGTGTACTAGAATAAGGTGTTCTTAATCTTATGTGACTGGTACCCTTATGAAAGAGAAGACACAAGGAGGTCAGAATACAGAGGAAGGATGCCATGTGATGAAATAACCAACTTCCTTCCGTGGAGCATCTGGCAGGTTCGAACTGACAACCTCTTGGTTAACAGCCAGATGCCTTAACCACTACACCACTGGAGCTCCTTACCAAGCACAGCCACAAGAAGCTAGGAGATCGGCACTGAACAGTTTCTCTCTAAGAGCCCTCAGAAGGAATCAGTACAATTAACACCCTGATTTGGACTTCTGTTCTCTAGAATTGTGAGAATGTAAGTTTTTGTACTTTACTGTCATCTACATTGTGATATTTGTTATGGCAAGCCTGGGGAACTATTATAAATCCTTTTTTTTTTTAATAATGAGGGCTTCCAGGATGAAATCTATCATTTTATTCATTCATTCATTCATCCACTCATCCAAAAATTTTGGAGCATGTATTATGTACTAGTTGCCAAACAGAGATAAAATATATTCAATATTTGATGTCTTCATTAAGACAGATCAAATTAGAATGACTGAGGGATGTGTCATAGTATAAACATCCAAAGAAATGGATTCAATTTCCATGAAATAAAGTATGCTTCTTTAATTCAGTAAACGTATCAAAAAATGTATATATAATGCAAATGTTTTGCACTATTTTCTCCAAGTCTTATATCCTATATGGAAATAATTTTTAAAATAATAATTTGTTCACCATTTTTTTTTCCAAAACAAAAATTTAAAACTAACAATGGGTCAGGTTAGACTCACATAAAGCCAAGAGAGACAGATACCAACATGATATACCAAACCAAACTCACTGCCATCAAGTCATTTCCAACTCATAACAACCCCCATTGAGTTCCCAAGACTGCAAGCCTTTACAGAAGCAGATTGCTTCATCTTTCTTCCATGGAGCATCTAGTAGGTTTGAACCACCAACCTCTTGGTTAGCAGCCAAATGTCTTAACCACTATACCACAGGAGCTCCTTACCAACATGGTATAAGAGGCACTTATCTGCTACACTTACCATGATCACTTTATTAAATTTTCCTCCTTGGAAGGAAGATGGGGCAATCTACTTTCATAGTGATACTGCCTCAGAAACCCAAGGAGGGGTCGCTATGAGTTGGGTCCAACTTGACGGCACATAACAGCAACAACAACATACTTTAAATTAAGCAAGATATGGGATATGGAATGAGTGACGTGTCTCTAGAAGATCAAAATGTGCAGCAGCTAGTAGTCCAAGAAATGTTAGAAAGATATTAAACCCTCTTTTAAATGCATTGATTGACATCCGGTCTTGAGATCCTAAGATATCTAACTTCCAACATGAACAGCCAGCATGGTCAAATCGAATAAGGCCAAGATTTGGAGAAAACAAATTTAATCTGCATTCCAGCTCCATAAATCATTAGCTTCATCACTTTGGGCAAGACATTTAAACACTTTGGGGCTCAGATCACTTATATATAAAATAGGGATGATACAAATATCCATGCCACCACTATCTCAGACTCAATGCATTAGAAGCATTATAATATGGATATCAACCAAGCAGAAGTTTGCTTTAAGAAACCAGTTTCCATACAAGTCCCTAGGGAAGGGAAGAATTAGTGGAAAGATGATGGAAGCCACATTAATCAGGGTAAGTAACACCAGGTGCTGAAACAGATAAATGCTGAAAGTTCAGGGGCTTACCACAATACCCTTGTATGGTTCTCATGTCACACCCGAGAGCAGGCTAAAGATTGAGAGGAAGAGAGGTTCTGGTATAAATGGTATTACTGTTCTCTAGTTACGGAATCTTGTGATGTATCCTCTGCATTAGGGTGGTCAGTGAGTAAAAAGAGAAAATGAGTAAAAGATCTCATGAGGAGTTTGGGGCCAGGCATGGAAGTGAAATATAACCAGTTTCCTCATGCTCTACTCTTTAGAACTAACCAAGATATAAGGCCTCATTGAAACAGACTCTTCCTTTGTGTTCATTAGAAAATGGGAGAAAAATTGTGAATACCTACAAAAGACTTACCAAAGAATTATTTCTAAACACAAAAAGCTATATAGTTAAGTGTCTTAAATCACTGATTGTGGAGATTTTTTCTTACTCTGTGGTCCCTAGTGTTTCTTTGCTATTCATAAGGTTTTCCCTGGCCAATTCTTTTAGAAGTGGACGGCCTCTTCCTTCTTCCTAGTCTGTCTCAGTCTATAAACTGGGATGTTACCTATGCACCAGGTGCATCTCGCTGGGTTTT
>NW_006922038.1:998832-1024494 GCF_000298275.1 Orycteropus afer afer
GACGAAAGAGGGGGAGGCCTTCAAGGAGATGGATTGATATGGTGGCTGCAATGATGGCTCAGGTATAGCAGGGATTGTGGGGCTGGCGCAGGATCGGGCAGTGTTTCGTTCTGCTGTGCATGGGGTCGCTATGAGTCGGAAACGACTCGACGGCACTTAACAACAACAACAGTGGTCCCTAGATGCCTAGATGGTGATTATGATAGCAATGGGAGTCCTCAAGTCATTATCAAATGAAAACACGTGTTTACTAATTAAAAAGCTAAGCAGAAGCAAAATAAATAAATAAATAAATAAACACAAGATAGTTAAATGTCAAACACCTCATTAAGCAAAGCAATTAATATCATTTGAGAATTACTACTTTTATTGCACACACAGTTATATTTGTCTTTGATTAAATGCAAAATTAAAGGCTTACTTGTATTTTCTTATACACATTTGTTTGGTTGAAAACATATCTTTCAAATACAAAATCCCTTGAGCAAAGTACCAAAATGACATGTAAAGAGGTGATGAACTATCATCTAGATACATATACTTTGAAAAATCAAATTTATCCTTTCACTCCAGCCACAGCTTTCAAAAGTTGGTTGAAATTATTGGTGGAGCTGCAACATTGACCCGTTTCAGTCAGGGAAATAAACATGTTATTACTTGCCATGATCTAAACACTGCCCACATGACTGATTTTCCAAAGTCAGCCAAATCAGTGACTCAACTTGTGGATTCTAAAATTGAAGTACTGCATTTACTCCTCAGTCCAATTTGATCTTTTCATTTCATCTTGATGAACTCAGAGTCCTCATTTTACATAAGAAGAAACAGCCTTCCAGGTTAGAAGAAAAAATGACTCCTAACAATCTCGTCAGAACTTTCTCCATACTACGTAAACATCATAAACCTCAGAACCCTGCTCATCATTATTGCTGTTGTTCAGACATATAGTGACACTATGTACTGCAGAACAAACACTGCCTGGTCCTGTGCCAGCTTCACAACCCTTGCTATACCTGGAGCCCATCGTTGCAGCCACTGTCTCAAGCCACCTTGTTGAGGGCCTTCCCCTTTCCCTCTGACCCTCTACTAAACCAAGCATGACGTCCTTCTCCAGGGAATGGTTCCTTCTGACAACATGACCAAAGTAGATAAGATGAAGTCTGGCCATTCTTGCTTCCAAGGAATACTCAGGCTGAACTTCTTCCAGGACAGATTTGTTTCTTTTTCTGGCAATCCATGCTATTTTCAGTATTTTTCACCAATAGCACAATTCAAAAGCATCAACCCTTTTTCAGTCTTCCCTATTCATTGTCCAGCTTTCAAATGCATATGAGGTGACTGGAAATACCTTAACTGAGGATAGGTGCACCTTAGCCTTCAAAGTGACATATTTGCTCTTCTTTCAAGAGGTCTTTTGAAGATTTTCCCAACGCAATATGATGTCTGATTCCTTGATTACTGCTTCCATTAGTATTGACCATGGAACCAAGTAAAATGAAATCTTTGACAACAGCAATCTTCTCTCCACTTACTGTAATGCTGCTTACTAGTCCAATTATGAGGATTTTTGTTTTCTTTATGTTGAGGTGTAATCCATACTGCAGACTGTAGTCTTTAAACTTCATCAGTAAGTGCATAAAATCATTTTCACTTTCAGCAAGAAAGGTTGTACTGTCTGCATGTCACAGATTGTTAATGAACTTTCCTCCAATTCTTATGCCACATTGTTCTTCATATAGTCCACCTTCTTGGATTATTTGCTCAGTATACGTGTGGTGAGAGGATACAACCCTGACACTCACCCTTGCTGATTTTGAACCATGCAATATCTCCTTGTTCTGTTTGAACAGCAGCCTCCTGGTCTATGTCCAGTTTCCTCATGAGCACAACTAAGTGTTCTGGAATTTCCATTCTTCACAAAGTTATCCATAACATTTTATGATCCACATAGATGAATGCTTTCTCATAGCCAATAAAACACAAGTAAACATCTTTCCGGTATTCTTTGTTTTCAGCTAAGATCCATCTGACATCAGCAGTGACATTTTTTGTTTCATGTCCTCTTCTGAATCCAGGTTGAATTTCTGGAAGTTTCTTGTCAATACACTGATGCAACCATTTTTGAATTATCTTAGCAAGCTATTACTATGCATGATATTAGTGATATTGTTTGATAATTTCCACATTCTGTTGGATCACCTTTCTTTTGAATGAGTACAAATGTGGATCTTTTCCAGTCAGTTGTCCAGGTAGCTGTCTAAATTCTAGAACTTGAAAAGTTATTATTTTAATTACCTTTTCAGAAATATGAGTAGCATGAAACAAGGTATAACTCAGGGAAAGAAACAAGATACTAAGAACAAGAGGGCCAGGAGAGGTTTGTTTGTTTTCATCCTAATACAGACTTTTACTGTCTCCCTTTAAAGCTTCACTCATTAATAAAGTTGATTAAATGTGCCCATATTCTTTCCCTGTCCGCATATCTCCTCCTTTAGAAATGGAAGTAGAAGTCAAAGAGCAGTGGTTCTGTGACAATTAGATGTCTTTTTTATATATTTTTTTATCTGCATTCAAAGCAGTTGTCAGGAGATTTCAGAGGAAAAATCTGGATTTCTGGATTTTGTTGAAAAATGGTATGATCTGACAACTCTAGGTCAGCATTTCTGGAACTGTGAGGCAGATGTTATTTTTACAGGGGTCTACACTCTCCAGAACCAGCTTCTATTTGGTTTAATCTACTAATGTGTCATTTTCTTGACCCCTGGAGGCATCTAAATTTTATGATTCTGCCCAAGACATTGCAAAGTGCAATTCACGATCTGGGGATTGAAAACTTGTTTTACCTTCTGTCTCGGCGGCCTGTACCAGTAAATTTAACTCTCAGTGTCCACACCTGTAAGGTACATGCTATTTTTTTCTATATTTTAAAGTCTTTGATTTGATATGAAAGACCTTATACATATTCCAGTTCACAGGAGAACCTTCATAAGCAAACTCTGTTCCCTTCAAGATTTGCCTGTTCAATCTGTAAATATGAAAGAACTGATTAAGTTGCTACAGTTTTCAGTATTTTAGCAATTCTTCAATCTAACTGACCATAGGTTACATGTTTATACAAAAAAAAAAAAAACCAAACCCATTGCCATCAAGTCAATTATGTCTCACAGTGACCCTGTAGGAGAGAGTAGAACTGGCCACAGGTTTTCTAAGGCTATAATCTTTAAGGAGCAGACTGCCTCATCTTTCGTCCATGGAGTGACTGGTGGACAGAACTGCTGACCTTTAGCATTTGACCACTTAATCATGTATGCATAGGTCCAAACATTAATAACAATATTATTATTATTATTTATAATTCCAACATTTATAAAGTACATATAGTGTGTGAGAAAATTTATATATGAGTCTGATGTAAATTTATGTTGTTGATTTTAGATGCTGTCAAGTCAGTTTCGATTCACAGGGACCTCATGTACAACAGAAAGAAACACTACCAAGTCCTGCCCCATCCTCACAATCATTGGCCTGCTTGAGCCCATTGTTTCAACCACTGTTTCAACCCATATTTTTGAGAATTTTACTTTTTCTTCAGTGACTGTCTAGCTTACCAAGCATAATGTCCTTCTCCATGGACAGGTCCCTTCTCATATCATGACCAAAATATGAGAGGGGAAGTCTTGCCATTTTTGCTTAAGGAACATTCCAGCTGTACTTCCTCCAAAACAGATTTGTGCATTCTTCTGGCAGTCTGTGGTACATTCAGTATTCTTCACCAACATCACGATTCAAATGCCTCAATGCCTCTGAGGTCTGCCTCATTCATTGTCCAGCTTTTACATGCATATGAAGCTACTGAAAATACCACGGCTTGGATCAACTGCACCTTAGTCATCAAAGTGACATCTTTGCTCTTAAACATTTTACAGAGGTCTTTTGAAGCAGATTTGCCCAATGCAATATATCATTTGGTTTCTAAACTGCTGATTCCATAGATGTTGCTTGAGGATCCAAGTAAAATGAAATTTGTGAGAATTTCAATCTTTTCTCCATTTATCATGATGTTGTTTATTGGTCAGTTGTGAAGATTTTGTAAAATAGCTGGAAAACATTATTTTACTAATATTAACATGCTCATCATATCTCCAGTAAATGGAGAGAACTCAAACCTTCTGCTTTCACAAGAAATGCCTTTGGTGTATTACTTGACTACATATTAACTAATATTTTCATGTCATAGAAGCAGAAGACATAGGATTGGGTTTCAGGGTGCCTCAGTCATGGTACTGCCACTAACTGAATATTGTCCTGCATTAGACTTCTGTCAAATTCTTTTATCCTTAATAGACTTTCGTTTTTTACCCTCAACTAAAAAACTCACTGCCTTCAAGTCAGACCTGACTCCTAGCGACCCCTCCCTTGGTTTCCGAGGCAGTATCACTATAGAAGTAAATTGCTCAATCTTCCTTCTGAGGAGTGGCTGGCGGGTTTGAACCTACTTGATCAAATTCCCACTATCATTTTACTTACTATTTCCCAAGACTATATCCATATGCCTTACTGAAATATGTAAGATGATTTCAGGTAGCAAACAGAAACATTTAATAACATTAGACGTTGCACTAATTTTTATGTGTACTGGAGAAAGAAAATAATGTATCGACTCTAAGATTTTACAATACTCTTCTACTGGGGGGAAGAAAAAGAAAAAAAAAGGGGGGGGAGGGTTGCATTAAATTTCACCTGAGGTTGGGGATGAGGAGAATCCCATAAATAAAAGTATGAGAGATTTGCACTTGGATATAACAAAAGTATACTAGCTTCTCATATAATCACTCAGATACCCCAATTTAAGTATTTAATATCTAACTCATCTATCATCACATTTAAAGTTTTCATTTAGACTCACCAGGTATTTAACATAAAGGTTGTCACATATCCAATGCTCATGCACTAACGGCCAAGCTGCCATTGTTTTAGTTCCTCAGTTGTAAATGTATTTCTCTCATGGCCTTTCTCTGGTCAACACTTCTTTTCCTGAGAACGTTACCTGCACAGCACACCTGTTTCTTCCAGGAGACTGGTGGCTTAAAAAGGCAAATGGTCTTAGTTCACATGACGTTTTGTTAAACAATGAATAATATAGAACAAAATCCTTACTGGTTCATGAAGCCTCACTAATAAGGCAGACGTCCTCTGTACTATTCTTTGAGGCCTAATATGCAAATATTGATGTGCTTATAATCACTGGAACTTTGTTCCAGTAATTGTTCCTATCTTCATTATCTTCTATTATTCTCCATAAGAAATCCATTCTCAGCTAAGATATCTGATGCACAGAATACAGCCCATATCAAAGATTTAATAGCCTTGTCTTCAATAAATTGAATTAAATCTCTTTTAAGCTGTAACGATTCTTCAGAAGGGGCAACAGGTAATAAGACCATGGCAATAGAACAGTGATGGGTCTTACGCACTGAAAGTTAATATGGTGGCTAATTGGTCATTGCTACCTATTCTTTTAGACATATTGAATATGCCTCCTCATAAATATCTCAATTCTAGCTCACTTGCTTCAAGAGAAAGTCTTTATTGGCAGTATGATCCATCATAAAACTATACAATCAGGTACCATCTTTCAGCTTAGACAATGCTAAAGAACATATCAAATCAAATGGTCTCATAAAAAAGTAGTCAAGTTCCTACTCAGTGACACTAAATCCAGAAAAAGAAAAAAGAAATTGACCCCTAGAATATTAACTTTCTTGTCTTTTGCCTATCTGAGTCCTGAGCATTTTTCTTTTGTTTTCCCTCAATTTCCCAATGGTTTCTGAATTAAGTCCCAATAAAAGCTTTCTCTTCATTATGTTATGTATTAGTAAAATATAAACTGTTTGCATAATGAACAAGGAATAGTCAAAATGAGTACTGGGAAATAGCAATTGAAAGGTTAGATACTAGCAATGATGTGTAAGTTTGCTGCCATCTATAGGCTGACAGAAACTTTTAGGGACAAAATGAATTTTGAAGACCATGCTGCTCACCACGTTGCTAACACAGGGGTCAGATGTTTCCTGATATTTAAGAATCCTGGGAATTTCCAGGGAATGTGTCAATATCATTTTGCTTGATTTCTTCCCACATATACATTTTTGCTTGGTATGACGATGTGAGTTGAAATGACAAATTTCAAGGAATATTGGGATAAGGCATTATGCTTAATAATGCATGTTCTCTGTTAGTCAACTCTTACTAAATTATAAAACAAATTAAAGCAGGAATATAAATGAAATGTTAGGACAGATCTGTGTCTATCTGTAACTGGACATACACTAAGAAGTCACATGTAAGTTCATCTTTGTCATTCTGTATTCTCCAACCAATTAGATAGTTGTCTAAGGCACTTGACTGCTAACCAGAAGGCTGGCGGTTCAAACCCACCAGCTACTGCTCCGAAGGAAGGTTGAGCAATCTACTTCCACAGTGATACTGCCTTGGCAACCCAAGGAGGGGTCGCTATGAGTAGAGTCCAACTCGATGGCACATAACAACAACAATACTTTTCTATATCATCCTTTATCCTAAAAATATGAATCGAATTTAGTATGTATGTTGTTGATGTGTGTTGTAGGGTACTATTCATGGTAACTGTATAGGACAGAATAGAAGTATCTGTCATCACTAAATAAAAAACAAAATTTCAAAACATTTCTTCGAAATATTCTATACGTATCTAATTACAGAATTTTTTTTTTTTTTTTTTTTTTGGGCCATAAATATTCAAGTCTCTGTAAATTCAGGTTTTGACAAGAGCACCACTTTATGCAGTTCCCTTTTTTTTTTGTCTTCTAAGTGTGACTTCGGTGGAAGTTTACAGATCAAATTTGGTTTTCTATTAACAATTCAAGGGGAGCTCTGGTGGCGTAGTGCCTAAGGTGTTTGACTGCTTGCCCGAATGCTGGCAGCCGCTCTTCACAAGGAAGATTGGGCAATCTACTTCCACAGAAGTACCACCTCAGAAACCCAAGGAGGGGTTGCTATGAGTCAGGATCAATTCAAAGGCAGTGAGTCTGGTTTCTTCTTACTATTATTAACAATTCATATGAATTGTATGACAGAAATTGCAATGCCCATATTTTAACAGCATACTTCCCAGTTCCTCCCTGTGTTTACCATTTCCTTTTGTCCTTCTTTCCTCACCCTTCCAGTGTTCTGAGTTTCATCCCTGGGTAAAGGCTTCTCTTTTGGTCTCCTTTGGTTGGTTGTTCTAAGAAGTCCTGCCTCCCTAACGTCACTGTCCACCTTGTGGGCCTCTCTCATTTCCCTGAAAGTTGAGGCACAGGGAAATCTCAGTTCCAGGCTTGAAGGGTGTCTCAGGGCCACAGTCTTAGAGATTCCACTGGTCTCCATCAGAGCAGTAATCCTAGCTGTTTTTAGCTTTTTGAGTTTTGCAAAACTTTCGTCTTTCAGCACCCCACTGCCTCTAGATTTTAGGGCTGGTGTGGGGTCTGTGAGAACCACCTAGGCAATGACTGCAGAAGAGAATGCCAGCTTTGTCCTGGCCCAGACTGCATTTCTTCTAATATCAAAAAAAAAAAAAACTCACCACCATCGAGTTGGAGCTGATTCATAACGACCCTGTCTTGGGTTTATGAGGTGGTATCACTACGGATATAGATCACCCAGTCTTCCTTCTGAAGAGTGGCTGGTAGGCTCAAACAACTTGACCTGGGAAGTGCTATAATCCCTGCTAGAGATCTACCAAGGAGACCAGCACCTGCTGCCACCCCGGGTAGCTTCTTGAGTGTCTAGAGATGTATACAAAGAGGGGTGTTAGGAAAACATAAAATCTTTTTCACTTCTAACTACAAGACATCTGCTTTACAACCTAATTTCATAATATTAAAACCAGAAATAGTTGTATTCAAATTTTGACTCACCAATGAAGAAACTGGTCTCTGCAGCCATGCTAAGTGTAAAGCTCCTAATTTCTTGTCTTCTGACAGATTCAACCTTTGCTTTCGGCTAGTCTAAGTGGCTTTCATTCCAAGCCCTGACAGCTGAAGTGCTGAAGTGTGTGTGTGTGTGTGTGTGTGTGTGTTTGAGTGGGGCAGTAACACTCATGAAGGAATTTATAAGCAATGAGGTGGGAGCAAATCAATAAGGACTTCCCCTTTGCATCCTGGGAAACAGCTCCAGACTGCATCTGAAGGATTCTCAGAATGTTCAGGCAGCCTCAGGACCCAGTAAACCATGGGAGTAGCCAATAGCTGGACCACACCATCCTTTCTCTTTCCCTCTTTCTCTGTTTTACTCCATTGAGCTATATTTCTGTTCCTGGGATCATAGCCTCAAATAAACTGCCCACATAGAAACTTTTGTTTGGCATCAGAATGGCTTGGACTGCAGGGAAGCAAACTGAACCTTCTGTTTCTCTGTTCCATACCTTTAAGATATAATGCTGAGTGTGTGTCATTTCATACACAGAGTGACTGTACGGTCATCAGGGAAATTATGACAGAGTTTAAAAACAAAAAGATTAGAATCTCTATATAGGCTGAGATTTTGCTAAACCATATAAGCATGACCCTAAAAATTCAGAGCTTGGACAGTCAATCAGACAGCCTTGCTAGGTGACACCCAGCCCTCTGTGTGTAGCCCATGGTCATTGGGAAAAATGATGGTGTGCAGTTCATCACATTGAGAGAACCCACTGCTTTTCCTGTCACTTTTAAAGGAATAGAAAAAAGTCACCTGTTAAAAAAAATAAACTCAGTAAAACTTGGGAATATCCAAGTGTTTATGCCACGCTACTCTTACCACTTTCTCTTTCACAAAATAAAGACAACCTGTGCCTTCCAAAAGACTAAATCCATGAGCATTGTGGCGGAATGGATCAGAATTCATAACTCAGGCATCCTCATTAATGCTGCATCCAGGGAGGCTTCCCAATGTCTCACTGCACCTCTTCCCAAGCAACTGGCTATTTCCCTGATACAATTTATAATGATAAAAATGACAATAATATTAACAAAGTCAATGAAAATTATCATACACCAAAAACTAAGGTTTTACCTGATTAGAGAAGAAAAAAAAACAGCAGCTCAGACATTCACTCCCCTACCATCAGAACTAATGAAAGAATAAAGCATTTCCCCTCAGAAATGGTGAGCAGCTCCCCAAGATCACCAAGATGGGAAATGATGCATCAGGATTTGAACATAGCTATTTTTTATTTTATATTAATGTCACCAAATCAGGTTGTAGAGCAGATATTCTGTAAGAAGAAGGAAAAGGATTCTCTCTAACACTCCTCTTTGTATGCAACCCTGGAAACTTCAGAAAGGGAAAAGGAAGAGATAATTTTCAAAGGCACCTCATAGGTGGTCAGTGTCCCCAAAATCAGATGCTCTTTACCTGCCATCAAACCTCATGTTCCCCAAATAGTGGAAATCAAGAAGTGGGGGAGTCCTGTCTGTCGTTGCTGGGGCGGGGTTAGAGAGATATTCCCACTGTCCTCAGTTACAGAGTGAAATCTTCCCCTAAAAATTCTTGACATTCTGACCTCTGTACCTATGAATGACCCTGTTTGAAAATAGTTTTTTTTTGTTGTTGTTGTTCTGTTAATGAAGTCATATTGCAGTAGAGTGGGTCTTAAATCTTATCACTTCCGAGTTTTAAAATGCCCAGAACAGACACAGACTCATACAAGGGGAAGACATATGCCCTATAAAGATTGTCTACAAATCAAGGAGCCAAGGAATACTCAGGGCTATCAGAAAGGAAAGTATTGACATGCCTGAGACCCTAATTTGGACTTTTCCCTCCAGAACTGTGAGAAAATAAGTTTCTGTTCTTAAAGCCACTTATTTGTGGTACACGTGTTACAACAGCACAATGTAACTAAAAACCAAAAGGAGCTCTGGTGGAGTCTCACTTAAGCATTTGACTGGTAACCAGAGGGCTGGCAGTTCAAACCCTCCTGCCACTCCGTAGAAGGAAGATTGGGCAACCTACTTCTGTAAAGGTTTACCACCTCAGAAAATTCCAGAACTGTGAAAAAAATAAATTTCAGTTCTTAAAGTCACTTGCTTGTGGTATTTGTGTTACAGCAGGTGTAGGTAACTAAGACAACCCTCTAATCACGGTTCTGTTCCTTGCACAGTGATACCACATTTGCCAGAAAGCTTCCTCCTCTCCTCTGGTATGGAATTCTGGTAAAACTGGATTTGATCAATTAGCAAGTCCAGGCATTTTCTCAGGATCTTGCATAGCACAAGACTCCACTCTGAGCTTAGACAACCACTGAACCCAGCTTGTAGGGCTTCTGGGTTACCACAGCAACAGCACAGAGGCAAGTGCCTACTTACCCACAGTGTTGTCAATTAGAATAGGAGTGGCATTGAGCTTGAGTGACACTGTGTGGTAATCCCGGCCATGTTTAGACATCTGAGTGAATAAATCAGTAGCCAGACAGGCAACTGAGTCTCTGCTTGCCACCCTTTCTTTCTACCATAAAGAAAAACCCTATATTTTATAGCAGTTGTTTTCAATTTTAAATAGCACTTGGAAAACACTGTATCCTGAGATATTTTGATTCACAGCATCTAGCATGTGGTCCTAAGAATTTTCATATTAAAAAAGGTATTTTTCATACAGATAATATAAAGACTACCTAAGAGAAACACTGATTTATAGAAGTGCTCATTGAAGACTGCAAATGGTATGGTATTGTATGTGCAAAGCATGTTCCAGAAACAGCAAATACGAACAAATGATTATCTCAAAGGCAAAAAGTCCTTCATAAGTGCTCAGTAATTTGTCTGTGTCCTTGTTACATAGCCAATGATGTACTATTGACACAAAGTTTAAGAATGGTCTTCTCAAAAAAGTATGAGTTAGAAAACTTTGTAATGCACATAAAACAAATAGAGACTGCATGCAGAAGAAATTATGGCTGTGTGATGAACTAAATGGTAAATGTCTGTTGCAGAATTCCAGAAGAGATGAGGATACATGAGTCCTGGCATACTCCTGTGGAGCATTCATGGAAGAGCCCTGAGGTTTGAAGACCAAAGGTGAACTTCCAGGTAATGGTGGATAGGGCTGTATCATAGCACAGGGACATGTGAGATGATGAGTTGAAATGGGTAGAAATTCTCTTGTATGATATCCCATAATTCTTTCTTCAGCAGTCTACTGGCCTATTCACTATTTTATTTCATGTTTCAAGAAGCACTTAGATCAGATGTGCTGCTCCGTAAGACAGATGTCAGTTACAAAGTAACTAAGATGCAAAAAAGACTGGAAAATGGGCCAAGTTTCATAAAATAAGTGTAACTTCCTGCTCTAGGGACCAAGAACACTTATTGGAAAATTTTTCACCTTCTAGGCTGCTTTCTTTATAAGAAATTTGAGTTAGTAATATTTTTCTCCTGTACTACAATGAGTGTACAACAAGTAAAATTAACTGTGAACAAACTCTAATTGTAAGGCTTGCTGTGGTACCAAAATGTATATAATTTAATTAATTCGGTTCCAAAAACTAAAGTCATTGGATCCAAAACCACCTATGTAGTAAGAAGCTCAGACCCCAGACATGATAGAAGAAAAAGAAAACAGTGATCGTTCTTTGCTTTAAGTCATCCACACACAATTAAAAAGGAAAAAAAAAAAAATCTTTTATTGTTTTTAATAGAAAAATGAAACCAAGACTAATGTTTTCTAATGAAAACAATGATTCTTAACCCCACTAAGCTGTGAGGAGTCAGATAAGATTTGATTAAAAAAAGATGTTGCTGTCCGGTTGATTCTGACTCCTGGTGAGCCCATTTGGGCCAGAGTAGAAATGCATTCCATAGGCTTTTCAGTGACTGAGGTTTTGGAAGTAGGTCACCAGGACTTTTTCAGAGATGACTCTGCATAGATTAAAATTTTCACTGTTTTATCAGCCGATGATTGTATTAACAATTTGTACCAACCAGAGACACCAAAGTTACAATAGTTATAAGTAAATTGCACCAATATTTCAGTGGCTTGATTCAACAGAGGCTTCTTTCTCTCTCTCTCTCTTTGTCCATCTCCCTCTCATATAATTGAGCTGGACAGGTATCTTTGGTCAGTGGATGGCTCTCACCATGTGAAGCTTTGAGGGGGAAGTTACTTCTATTCTCTGCCTCCTTGTTTGTTCCCTGGAGCCTCAGTATTCTTTGCAGTTCCCCAGTGTGACAGAAACTGGCATGGGGAAGACACAACTGGTTCATAAGTACTTTGGCCTCGAAATAATGCACATCCACTAGCATTCTATACATAAAACCAAAAAGACCAAACTTATTGCCATCAAGTCAATTCCAACTCACAGTGATCCCTGCTGGGTTTCCAAGGCTGTGACTCTTGACTGAAGCAGACTGCCCTATCTTTCTTCCTTGATCTCAGTGATGTATATTCAGCAGAATAAAATACAGCTTGTAAAAAAAGATGAAAAAGGCAAATTCTGCTCCTTTTAGGGCTGAAAAACTATTTTCATCTTATGCAACAACAAAAAAAATTGAATTTACATAAAGATTCTTGTCCTTTCTGATGACAAATACCCCCCCCCCATCCAAAAGATTGTTCCCCTTGAATTATAAACACAGAACTAGGGGCTAATAGCTATAGAGGATCAGAGTACCTGGGAAAATTTGTTGCAATGACAATGAAATTCCGTTTTTTAATAATTTTTATTTATTTGCCCTCTTTCCAAAAAGGTGAAATATAAATAAAACACCAGAAAACTAGGAAATTTTTATTAGTATCATAAATAGCCATATTTCTACCAGTTGAAAATGATTAGAAATAAAGCAAAGAAAATGCTCCTATACTCAGTTTAGATGGACACTGATTTTATTTTATACAAATTATCCTGTTTCTAACCTTGAGCAATATATTGACACATATCTGGAATAATAATTCATTTTCAGGACTTTCTGCATATATCAAATATATTGAGTATGCATATTTTATTTTAAATTAGGAAAGGGAAAGTTAAAATAAAATAGTAAGGATGACAATATTCAGAACACTGAAACTGTATCTAATTTACCCCAAGATTTTGGAGGAAATGTTGTTAAGTTCAGGTTAGTTAACCTTATAAAATATCCCAATCTATATATGGTTCCTATGTACTAAATCTTACTTTTTCTGTCCCAATCTGGGATTCTAGAATGTTAGGAAAATTACAATTTCAACTGTTTATTTAAAAAAGTTAGATTACTAAAATGTGTTTTAATACTCCCACAACAAAAACTTTCATCTTGTTGTCAACTTTCCCCTTTCATATTGACCTCTGGTTTTCCTTCCCACAGGGAGCCCTGGTGGTATAATGATAAAGTGCTGGGCTGTTAACCACAAGGTTGGCTGTTCAAACCCACTAGCCACTCCATGGGGAAAAGACATGGCTGCCTGCTCCTGTGGAGATTTACAGCCTTGGAAACCCTATTTGGAAGCAGCTACATTGGTCTGGGGATTTGGTTCCTTACCATACAAAAAAATTAAAAAAAAAAAACTTCACTGCCATCCACACCCCCTTTGGGTTTCCGAGGCAGTGAACTCTACAGAAGTAGGTCGCCCAGTCTTCCTTTTCCATAGGACATTGGTATTGTAATTTGTGTGTGTATGTATGTATATATATATATATATTTATTTATTTATTTATATAAAATATATATATATTTAATTCATAGACGTTAGAATGAAGAACTATTCTTCCCACTGTCTTCTTCCTTTCCAACTCAGATCTCATGATTTCTTGGAGCTGTTGGAGGCAACTTAAGCAATAAACTAAAAAAATGCAAAATAAAAAAGTTGCCATCAGTCGATTCCCATTTATAGAGATTCTAAATGGTTTTCAAGGTTCTTTACAGAACCAAATTGCCACATCTTCCTCCAGCTCCTAGAGTGTCTAGTGGGTTTGAACTGCTGACAATTCCTTATACGATATTAATAGTTATTATATGATTTTTTTTCTTTCACATACTTAGGAAAGAGAAGTTTAAAAAGTTAAGTCATCTTGTGCTTTTCTTTGTTTCCTTAGCAGTAGAATTTCACATAGCTGTAATTACTGATATGCCTTCTGTTCCTCCAAGAGAAGGAAAGAATATATATAGGGGCTCTCCCAACTTGTTCGTGATGGACTCTTTCTTCCCACATATCTTACAAAATAATTGCTTAGATGTAATGCTAAATGAACTTTCACATAATCTGTCAGGACCTCTTAATCTATTTAACCTCTAACAGCCAATTAAGTTTTTATTATTGCCCAATTTGAGCCCTATTTTTAAACATTGCTCAATTCTCTACCTCACTCCCTTTTATCTAAGGCTTCAATATTTATTTTAGCAACTCATAAAATCCAGCTGGATAAAACACACTTTGCCTCATGTAAAAAGTGATCTTCCTTAGGGCAGAACAACTAAGAACATGACCCATTCTTCCCACTCAACTTTGAATTTCCACATGGCTCCTTCGCTCCAAGGACTATGATTTTGAAGGGCAAGAAGTTCTCTTCCCACTTACAGTTACACAGCAAATAAACCATGTCTCTCTGATGTCCAGCCCTTCCAACAACAGGGAAGAAAGCATATTATGTGACAAATGAGGAATGATCTCTCCCTCAAAACTTTTATTTTAACAATTGAATTTTTAAACTATTTAAGGCTTACAGAAGAGCTTCAAAACTAGTACAGAGAATTCCCATATACTCTACATTCAACTTCCCCTTTGTAACCATAAAACATTTGTCAAAACTAAGAAACTGACTTGAGACAATCCCTTTAACTAAAGTACAGAACACATTCAGATTTCATCAGTTTCTCCACTAACACTCTCTTTCTTTTCAAGGATTCAATTTATGGTTAAACATTATATTTAATTTTCAATTCTTCTACCAAGTGAGTGGTGCAAATGCTCAATGCTCTTGGCTGATAACCAACAGGAAGTCAGTTGGAAGCAAGCTACTTCCAAAAAATCAGCCAATTTAAACTCCATGGGGGCAGTTCTACTTTGATACATGTGAGGTCACTATAAGTCAGAAATGACTTGGCCACTGGTGATACTGGTGTAATCTGTGACAGTTTTTGGACTTTCATTGCCTTGCAGGACTTTGACACTTCAGAAAAGTACTGGTCAATTATTTTGTAGACTCTACATCAATGTGAGTTTTTTTTTTTTTTTTTTTAATGTTTTCTCATGATGATATAAAATTTATGCAGTATTTTGAAGGGCATAGAGTTGATGTGCCTTTCTCATTCCATCATATCAGATGTTAATATCCATGACTAATGATGTTAAACTTGATCAGTATGTAGGAAAATACCTGCCAGTATTCTCCACTTCCAACTTACTACTTTTTCTTCTTAACTACTTAATATTTTAGAGAAGATATTTTGAGACTATGCAAATGTTACAAATTGAATTGCATTTCTCCCTAAATTGTATACTGAAGTCTGATTGCATCAGTGGATGTAATCGAAATAGGGCTTTTCTTTTTTATGTTAATGAGGCCATGCCAGTGTAGTGGGTCCAAAAGTTAATCATTCCTAACTAAGAACAAGAACAGTATAGACACAGAAACACATGGAAGTTACACCATGTGACAATGCCAATGAAGACAAATGCCAACAAATGACAAGGAAGTCCCAAGACTACCAAAAGGGAAGGATCCTCTCCCAGAGCTGATGCCCAGACTTAGACATCTTGTCACCTGAAGTGTGGAAAAATAAACTTCTGTTTTTTAAAGCCACCCATGGTGGTATTTCTATATGACAGGACAAGGTAACTAACACAGAAAATATCTTTGTATCTGCTTAAACTTTAGCCCACTCATTTTATCATTCATTGTTGGTTCTTGTGTGTGGAAATTACTGATATGGCTATAATTTTTTATCATCTCCAGTTCTTCCACACTTAATTGGAATTCTTCTAGAGTAAAATGTTGCTATTCCTTTTTCATTTATTTATTCAGTTATTTATGTATATCAGCATGAATTCATGGATATCTATTTTGTCTTTTAGGTTATAATCCAATATTATGGTTATTTATTGTGTTGTTTGAGTTGTTCAAACCAGCAGGTTTTAATAAGTACTAATTAATAGCAATTTTGTCACCCTTTATGGAGTGTTTTAGAGTGTTTGCATTTGTAATGGATTAAGTTCATTGAGGTGGGTGGTAAGATGGCAATGATTTGTTCTGGAAGCCCTTCTGCTCTGGTTGAATTGTATGTGTACAGGGGGAGAATTACATAATTCTCTTTTGTGTTTTCTTGTGTTCTATCTTGCTCTTGTTGATAAATGGAGCCAGATGAGTTGACACATCCTCACCACAAGCAAAGGTCATTCTCAACAGTTGCTGCTCTATGTACACAGTGACTATTTGGCCTAAACCTTGATTACTGTTGAATGTTGGTCCTATATGAAACCTCAAGATGCAACGCTTGCCCTACTTTCTATAATTGTGTCTTCTATCTAGCAAAATAAGTGGGCATGATTATAGAGACAAGTAGCCATTAATTGCTCATTCCAAATGGCTTCCCCCATCCATCAAGGACAGGTCACCATGAGTCAAATTGACTCAATGGCAATGAGTTTGGTTGTTTGGTTTATCCATCAAAGAGAAGAAGAGTCTCATACAGACCAGAATGACTTTCTTGGCAAGCAAGTAATTGTATACCCCAAAATATGCCTTCCTATTTAACCTTAGAGCTCAGAATCAGTGATACCACAAATGTAGCTAATCCCACTGATGCAGCTCTTTGAGAAGAGATAGTTCTGAGTACTGGTTTAAGTCCAGGAAGCAAGAATCAGTTTACTTTCTTTTTTCCTCTTTATTAATTATAGCTTTTATTTAATTTGTCTTCTTTTTATAACTGAGAATTATGAAAAAGCAGCTTCTCAGGGACTCCAAGTAACTTTATCAAATAAGCAGTTTGGTCACTGATGTCTTGCTGAAGCAGGAAGATTATATAGCCTAGGGAATACTCTATGTTTCGAAAACAGGAAAGGTATGCATCAAAGTTGTGCCTTTTCATCATACTTATTCTATCTGTACCCTGACCACATAATCTGAGAGCCTGGACTATAAGAAGAAGAACATGGGAGCTGGTTTAGAGGAAGACCCATTAACAACCTACAATATGAAGATGACACAACTTTGCTTGCTGAAAGTGAGGAAGACTGGAAACATGTACTGATGAAGATCAAAGGCCACAGTCTTCTAAAACAAAAATAATCAAAACTGGAAAATTAAACAACATTAAGATAAATGGAGAACAGATTGAAGTTGTCAAGGATTTCATTTTAATTAAATCCACAATCAATGACCATGAAAGCAGCAGTCAAGAAATGGATGACTTATTGCATTGGTCAAATCTGCAACAAAAGACCTCTTTAAAGTGTATAAGTGCAAAGATGTCACTTTGAAGACTAAGGTGAACCTGACCCAAGCCATAATATTTTCAATAGCCTCATATGGATGTGATAGCTTGACAATGAATAAGGAAGAATGCAGAAGAATTGTTGAATTTGAATTGTAGTGTTGGTGAAGAACATTAAATGTACGTGGACTGCTAGAAGAACAAAAACATCTGTCTTGGAGGAAGTACAACCAAATTGCTCCTTCTTGTTGTTGTTATGTGCCATTGAGTCGGACCCGACTCATAGCGGCCCCTCCTTGGGTTTTCCAGGCAGTATCATTACAGAAGTAGATTGCCCCATCTTCCTTCCAAGGAGTGGCTGGTGGGTTTGAACTGCCAGTCTTCTGGCTAGCAGTCAAGTGCCTTAGGCACTAAGCTACCAGAGCTCCTTAGAAGCCAGAATGTCCAGATTTCATCTCTCGTATTTGTTGCCAGAAGGGACTAATCTCTGGAGATTGATAAAATATCCTTATCAAACTTGGTAAGATAGAGGTCATTGGAAAAGGAGAAGGCCTTCATGAAGATGGATTGACACAGTGGCTGCAATGATGGGCTTATGTGTGGCAACAATTGTGACGATGGCACAGACCTGGGCAATGTTTCATTCTGTTGTACATGGGTTCACCATGAGTTCAAACTGACTCATTGGCACCTAACAACAACAATAACAACAGGCTCTATTATGTGGACTTTCTATGTATTAATGCCTACATATCCTAATAACTCTATGCCAAATATTCCATTATTACACTCATTAACAGATGAGAAAATGGAGAGAACAAAGAGGCTACTTGCCTGTGGTCATACTTCCATAAATTTGAGCTCAAGACTCTGGCTTCAGAAATTCCACTGACCATAAAAGGAATCTCATACCTCAACTTTATCAGCTAAGCAACCTGGAATCAATTTCTTTTCTGAATCTGTTATTTGTACAATGAGGTTTTACCAAGTATTAGCAGTAATTCATTTTTTAAAGAGCCAGTACAGTAATGACACGTTGTTGATACCCCATAAGCAGCACATATTTAAGATCTTGCACTCTTATCCACTAAGCTGTATTTCCTAAAAGTCAATGTGACATCTTTCTATTTCTCTTGTTTTATGCTGCTTTAGCATCTCCAAACTCTCAAAAAGCTCCCACTTATTAAATATAGAATAATAACTACTATTATAATAAGGCACATGTTTCAGGGCAAGTTTAAAGGGCAGGTAGCCTGGAAGGTGGGCTCCACGTGGTTCGGGGTAGTATAAACACAACCAGGAAGTGAGTAGAGTGGTTACAAGCAGCCAAGGGAGATGATCTTGTCTGTCACCTTGTCATCTTGAAGTGACTTGTGTGCTGCTATGAGGCTAGAGGCTGTGCCACCAGTGTTGTAAATACCAGCAGGATTACCCAGGGTGGATATGTTTCAGCACAGACTTGGAAGAAGGAAGAGCTGGCCAATGAAAATGTTATGAAGAGCAATGAAACACAGTCTGATACATTATTGGAAAACTTTATGAATAGCCCTGAAACATTGTCCAATATAGTGCTGGAAGATGATTCCATCAGGTAAGAAGGCACTCAAAATATAACTGGGAAAAGCTGATTTCTTAGAGTAGAGCTGATCTTAATGATGTGGATGGAGTAAAGCTTTTGGGACCTCCATTTGCTGATGTGGCATGACTCAGAAAGAGAAGAAATAGCTGCAAATATCCATTAATAATAAGAACATGGAATGTACAAAGTATGAGTCTAGGAAAATTGGAAATTGTCAAAAATGAAATAGAATGCATAAAGATGGATAACCTAGGCATTAGTGAGCCTAACCACATGGTCTGCTACACCGGGAGTAAAAAATCAAAGAGGAATGCTGAGACATTCATCCTCACAAAGACTGTTTCAAGATCTATCCTGAAGTACAATACTGTCAGTGACAGGATAATATCCATACACCTACAAGGAAGACCAGTTAATTCCTCTAATTTATGCACCAACCACCAAAGCCAAAGATGAGGAAATTGAAGATTTCTACCAACTTCTACAGTCTGAAATTGACTGAACACACAATCAAAATATGTTGATTATCACTGGTTACTGGAATGCAAAAATTTGAAACAAAGAAGAATCACCAGTAGTTGGAAAATATAGCCTTGGTGATAGAAACAATTCTGGAGATAGCATGATGGAATTTTGCAAGACCAATGACTAATTCATTGCAAATACCTTTTTTTCAACAGCATAAATGGCAGCTATACATGTGGACTTCAACAGAGTGAATACACAGGAATCAGATTGACTACATCTGTGGCAAGAGGTGATGGAGAAGATCAATATCTTCAGTCAAAACAAGGTCAGAGCAGATAGTGGAACAGACCAACAACAGCTTATATGGAAGTTCAAGTTGAAGTTGAAGACAATTAAAATAAGCCCACAAGAGCCAAAATATGACCTTGAATATATGCACCCCCAAATTTAGAGACCATCTAAGAATAGGTTTGGTATATTGAATGCCAGTTCTGAAACCAGAGGAATTGTGGGATGTTATCAAGAACATCATCCATGAAGAAAGCAAGAGGTCATTGAAAAGATAGGAAAGGAAGAAAAGATCAAAATAGATGTCAGAAGAGACTGAAACTTGCCCTTGAATAGAGAGTAGCTAAAGAAAATGGAAGAAATGATAAGATAAAAGGCTTGAACAGAAGATTTTAAAGAGCAGCTGAAGAAGACAAAGCCAATTATTATAGTAAAATATGCAAAGACATGGAGTTAGAAAACTAAAAGGGAAGAACATGCTCAGCATTTCTCAAGCTGAAAGAACAGAAGGAAAAATTCAAGCTTCCAGTTGCAATATTGAACGATTCTATAGGCAATGTATTGAATGATGCAGGAAACATCAAAAGAAGTTAGAAGGAATACACAGAATCACTGTACCTAAAAGCATTACTCAATGTAGATCCATTTCAGGAAGTGGCATATGACAAAGAACCAATGGTGCTGAAGGAAGAAGCCAAAGCTGCCTGAAAGAATTGGCAAAAAAACAAGGCTCCAGGAATTGACAGAATAATCATTGAGATGTTTCAACAAATGGATGCCCCATTGGAGGCACTCACTCAGTTATACCAAGAGATTTGGAAGACAGTTACCTGTCCAACTGCCTGGAAGTGATCTATATTTGTACCCATTCAAAAGAAAGGTGATCCCACAGAACGTGGAAATTATCGAACAGTATCATTAATATCACATGCGAGTAAAATCTTACTGAAGGTAATTAAAAAACCCTTGCAGCAGTATATTGACAGAGAGCTTCCAGAAATGCAAGCTGGATTCCAAAGAGGATGTGGAGTGAGGTACATCATTGTTAATATCAGATGGTAGAAAGCAAAGAATACCAGAAGGATATTTACTTATGTTTTATTGAATTTGCAAAAACATTTGATTGTGTGGATCATAACAAATTGTGGGTAACACTGAGAAGAATGGGAATTCCAGAACACTTAATTGTCCTTATGAGGAAACTGTACATAGACCAGGAAGCTGTTATTTGAACAGAACAAGGAGATACTGCATGGTTTAAAATCAAGAAAGGAATGCATGAGGGTTGTATCCTTTCACCATACTTATTCAATTCATATGCTGAGCAAATAATTCAAGAAGGTGGATTATATGAGGAAAAACATGGCATCAGGATTGGAAGAAGACTTAGTATCAATCTGAAATACGCAGATGACACAACTTTGCTTGCTGAAAGTGAGGATGACTTGAAGCACTTAATGGTGATGACTGAATACAGTCTGCAGTATGGATTACACCCCAATATAAAGAAAACAAAAATCCTCACAACTGGACCTATAAACAGCATCACAATAAATGGAGAAAAGATTGAAGTTGTCAAGGACTTCATATTACTTGGTTCTACAATCAACAGCAATCAAAGCAGTAGTCGAGACAGAAGACGTACTGCAATGGGCAAATCTGCTGGGGGGGGGGGATCTTTCAAGTGCTGAAGAACAAAGATGTCTCCTTGAAGACTAAGGTGCACCTGACCCAAGCCATGGTATTTTCAATTGCCTCTTATGCATGTGAGAGCTGAGCAAAGAATAAGGAAGACCAAAGAAGAGTTGATGTTTTTGAGTTGTGGTGCTGGTGAAGAATATTGAGAATACAATGGGCTGCTAGAAGAGTTAACAAATCTGTCCTGGAAGAAGTACAGCTGGACTTCTCTTTGAAAGTGAGAATGGCCAGACTTCATCTCACCTAGTTTTGTCATGTTATCAGAAGGAATTCAAGTTTGGGAAAGTGGAAGTTCAACATCTGAATGATACAGTCATGAATCAAAATTTGGATTTTATTATTTGGTAACTAGAAATCACTTCTACTTTATGAAGAGATGCCCAGTAGAAATAAGTCTGGACCCGTGTATCAGTACACACATACTTTGTCCCTGGTTTTACCATAAAAAATTATGTGATCATGAATGGAACAGCCGTCCTTTCTGGGCTTCAAGTACCCATCTGCAAAGTGAAGAATTAGACTCAGATTATTTCTAGGATCCCTTCCATCCCTAAACAAGTATCTATTTCCATATTTATGACACTGTTTTTTTTTTTTTTTTTTTTTCCTAGGAAGTGATCTGAAATACAAAGGGAAATCAAAGCACCACTGGATTCCAACCAAAGATACCAGGAACCTTCTAGATAATTGGAAGCATCCTTCATAGTGTATCAGCATTTATTGCTCCAGGGATGGGGATTTTGCTGCTGCTGCATAGACTTTAAACATCTCAGTTCTGTCCAAGATTTATCCCTTACGCTTCTGCAAACTGTTATCCTAATGCCTATGGGGATCAAGTTTCATAACAGCAAGCCACTCTATCAGAAGGCCATTTGGCCCATAGTGTCTCTATTCTGGAGCAAGATGTTTTATTTAGCCCTCAAGGTTCTCTCGGGAAGAGGGAAAGAGGGAGTCACTCTTCGCTTGAATATCAAATGCAGATTTTAAAACTGGAGGAGGAAAAGGAAAGTGTCACACTTTATCCATGGGCATATTTGTTAAGTAGCTATATCCATTCCTTCTCTGAAATGCCTTTATGCACTTCAGATAAGGCCCAAATATTTGTTCTTTTCCAGCAAATATTTTATCAACCATTTTAGAGAATACTCACAACTAAACACACACATGCATGCACATACATGCATGCACACACATATACACACATCCACACTCAGTCACATGTGCATACACACTCACACACTGGTTTGGAGCCAGATAAAAAACTTCCTTCCTCTTTTCCTGGGAAAATAACTTAACTGAAATGCATCCCATATATGTAGCTCCCATGTAGGGTGCTTTTTCCTCCAAGGTCATGTGTAAGTAGGGATCTGTAAAATGAAAATGTGTTTGAGACTTCCTCAGTTCCCTTCACTTTCTGTTATTTCTTCTAGAAAAATCTGCCAGAAAGTGAGAAACTATTAGAAGGTGCCAAGAAAAATGTCTCACTGTTCAATCCCCATGAATCTGAGAGCAATCATTAAGAAAGCCTCCTTCTTTGGGACTCCATGTTCACAGAGCTGAGATTGAAGGTGAGCTTACTGTGCCATCAATTCAGAGCATCCAGGCCTCAGCATCCTGGCTGGCCTGGTGTAGCTATTCTGAACACCTCTTTGGGCAAAGCACAAGGAGTCTGATACTGTATCTCCTATTTCACACACAAAATACATTATTTTATTTATTTATTTTTTTTTTGGTGGTGCTGTTTCAACTGTTTCCATAACTTTGGTCAGATTTTAGAAATTTCCTTATTTTCTTTTAAGTCTTTTGTGTGACTTCCTGCCCAGTAAGTGATGGAGACCTATATTCACAAAGATTTTCAATGAATCACCTTACACTTCCTTGTGTCACTTATTTCCTCTTCTGGAATCCTTTCCATCTTTCCCCCCAAAACAAAAAATTAACAACCCATCCTTGGGTTTCCAAAGTGGTGTCTCTATGGAAGTAGATTGCCCACCTTCCTTCTGAGGAGTGGCTGGTGGTTTGGAACCACCAGCCTTCTGGTTAGCAGTCAAATACCTTAGGCACTATGCCACCAGAGCTCTTTGCATTAGTACCTAATATTTACACCACACCTTTGCCTTTATCCTCTCCAGACAACTACGGTCTCATCCAGGACAGGGATGACACTTTATGCCAGTTTGTGTCTAATATACCCATGGATAAAGTGTGACACTTTCTTTTTCCTCCTCCAGTTTAAACCACAGAGTGTTGTTGGTCATCTGGAAAACCTCCAAGTATACCGACTGGCCATAGATATAAATAAATGAGGGGATGGATGGATCAATGGTCAATACTGAAATTTTGGATCTTGTCACTCTTGAAGAAGAAATTTAGCTATATGCAGTTTGATGACCAGTTCTTCTTCTTTAAAAGGGGTTAGTGATGAGCTAGAAGACTGTAAGTTGTTCTCCCAGCAGGAAATGAATTTCCAGACATGGAACTATGTCTATCCCCAGAATTTTATTTCATAGGGAAGCTGATCATCATTCATTCCATTTCACTTTTCCTATATCATTTTTGCATATCTAAATCAGGGACCTGCTCCTGGACAATTTTAGAAAATGGGGGGAAAATATTGTTCTTAGATCTTGCTTTAAAATTTACTCTTACCTTGTTGGTAGGAAAATTTCCTTAGCAGGCATGGGACTTAGTGTGTGGCTGAGGGACATACAGTTAATAGTGAAAATTAGAGACGTGGACAAGGATCTTTTGTGGTAGTAGTGGTTAAGACATTTGGCTGTTAACCAAAAAGATTGGTGGTTCAAACCTACCAGCTGCTCCATGGAAGAAAGGTGGGGCATTCTATTAATCTGTTAAGATTTATAGTCTTGGAAACCCAAGGGAGGTCACTATGAGTTTGAATCAACTCAATGGCAGTGAGTTTGTTTTGCTTTGTTTTTGAGATCTGGACAAGCAGCATGGGAACAGCCAAAGTGACTACATAAGAGAGATGGGTGTGTAACCCATATCCACTTACCTTTCCAACACTTGAAAAGACCCTGACCATGGTCTCTAATGGACATTTTCCCATGTCGGGACCAAGGAATCTTCTAGGAGATTGATGTTAAGGCATGTTGCCAAGACGTTCTCTCAAGTTGATATGTACATTTTTAATAAACACCTCAAGTGATTCTGATGCAGAAAGTCCCATTCTTTTCTTAGATAAAATTCATTCTTTAACATATTATCTTAGTTTCCTTCTGCTGCTGTAACAGAAATATCACAAGTGGGTGACTATAAGAATGTTGTTGTTGTTATTTGCTGTCGAGTCAGACCCGACTCATAGTGAATAGACTATAAGAATAGAAATTAATTTTCTCACAGTTCTGGACACTAAAATTGCAATCAAGGTCTCAGCTGTCTTGAGGAATTCTTTGTCAGTATCCCCAAATACCGTTTGATTCCTTGTCTTGAAGACCATCCTCAGATGATGTCTGTCTTCCTTATGAGCACTTGTCTCCTTGTGTGGTCTGCTCTTTGTACAACTCAGAAGTGATTAGGTTTAGAACAAAATCTACACTTGTACTACCTCTTTAACATAACATTAGATGATTACATTAAATTAGATTAGGAGCTGTGGTGGCACTGGGCCTAAGGCATTTGACTGCTAAGCAGAAGGCTGAGGGTTCAAACCCACCAGCCACTCCTCAAAAGAAAAGTTGGGCAATCTACTTCCAAAATGATATGGCCTCAGAAACGCAAGGAGGGGTGGTTATGAGTCGATCCAACTCTATGGCAGTGAGTTTAGTTTTGGGTCTTTTTTATTAGATTAGATTACATCCAGAGGTATAGGGGTTGGGATTCAACACATATTTTGGAGACATATTTCATATATTAATGTATGGGGACTCAAGGAGGAGTCCTAAATAAAACCCAAACCAAACCAAAAAATATCAAACTTTGGTTTACCCCAATTTACAAATTTTTTGAACATGAAATACAGCTATTCCATGTTAATGCCTAATCTATACTATGGAAAACACCAATCTAGAGCTAAAACTAACTCTTCACTCCATGAACATAAAATGTTCACTTTCATCATTGACCCTACACAGTACTACTTCCCTCTATGCATGCAATGTCCTCATCCTTATCTCTTCCTTGTCATTGTATATTCACTTGTAATCAAGATTTTGGATCCAGGTTCTACCACATTTTAGCTTTTTTTTTTTTTTTTTTGGTGCT
>NW_006922038.1:1031309-1068005 GCF_000298275.1 Orycteropus afer afer
CAAGGCTCAGGGGTCCAAGATTATCTTCTGTGTCTGTGTTAATTGGTTTCCCTTTTCTTTGTTGAAGAGGGTCTGTGCAATCCTTCTGCCTAGTCTGCCTTTTTGCCAGAACCCCCGACTTTCTAGCTTTTTAACTCTGAAAGAATTACTTAAACTCTCTGTGTTTCTTGACTCATCTCTGAAAATGGGAACAATAATATTTGCTGACTTGGTGTAGTGAAATTTATTGAGATAATATTCTTCAAAGTGGTGAACACATAGTTGATAATGAATATACTACCATTTCATTTTATGTCTCGGGAGGTACTGTACTTAAAATTAAATGAGATTGACAAAGCATACAGTGACCCTCTTAATGTGCTTTTAAACATGTACTTCCTTGATTGTGGAGTGTTCTTGTATAATCCAGTGTACCGATAGTTTTACTCACCTGTTAAAATATCAGTCTAAAAAAACACAAAACAAATCATGGAACTTCAAGGAATAAAACACTCAGTGAGTCTTCATTTTTCTCTAAATCAAATGTAAATGAATCAATATGCTTATAAGAACATTTGTGAAATGCACGAGGATTTTAGATGTGCTGAAATACTGATTCTCTCTAACATCAGAGCTTGGGATGACCTAACACCCAGGTTGGTGGCTTCATTTAATCTCTTCTATTTGCTCCAAAATGTCATATGACTGTTACCTTTTCTATGTGTACCTTTAATGGAAAAGTTTGGAAACTCCTGTGGTGGCCAAGAAAAACTGGTTCTAGTTCTCAGATTCATTGTGCCATGACTTTCCTTTGGATTTTTGAATTTTTGTTCTCTCTGCCTAAAAGCAGGTGTTCACCAATGCTTGCTTAAACTCTCCTCAGCTGTCACTTTTCCTCTTTGGCAGTGTTACTTCCTGTAGGTCTCCCTTATGATCCCACATCACCTCATAAGAAAGTATTAAGTATCTTTTCCATCAGCTCCCTAATGCCTTGACCTTGACTCTCTCCTGGTTTTCCCCAAAAGATTCTATAACTACTAAGTAACTGATTTGCCTATCCATCATATTGAGAGTAACTTGAGGTCAAGGCTGACCCACTTCATGTTATATCCTTAACACTTAGCATAGTACTTGCAATGTGAAAGATACTTAAGCAAAACTTGTTGAAGAATGAAGACTTCCAGTAGGATAGGAAAATAGGCAGACCCTCTTCAACAAAGAGAAGAGAAACCAATTGACAGAGATAAAGAAAATAATCCCGGAGCCCTGAGCTTTGAAAGGAAGTATACAGAAGTGGATTAGGCACCAACCAATGCAAAAATCTGAATGAAATCAGTGAGCATAGACAGTTGGAGCAGCAGACTATCAGACGCTCTGATGGGACCAATAGCCTGAATATTTCCAAGTGGTGCTGGGACCTGAGAATTGACCTAAAGATCAGCCCTAGTAACCAAAGGTTGCAGGGATGACTGTGCTGGTGGCCTATGACTAGGAAGGGAAACAGCAAGGAAGGAGACAACCTGAGCTGTGGACTTTTGGCTTTCCAGAGGATGTAGCCATTTTGATTATTTATAAGTGGTGGCCATTTTGGATATTTAAAGTGAGCAAGGGCACAGCCATTTAGAATGTTTACAAGTGACAGCCATTTGGATTTTAAAGTGACAACATCCTCATTTGTATTCCAGGGACCTAAAAATAAGCTCTGTAATGCCAAGGACAGCAGGGACATACAGGAGGCTGACAACAGGAAAGGAGACAGCTGGTGAGTGTATAAGTGCCACCAACTAGTGAATAGAGGATCACAGTACCTTGCTTACTTAGATAAAATCCAAAGAACACAAAAATCATGGGTAAGGCACTCCAACATACAATCATCAATTAAATATAAACACAAAAATATCACGATGCCTTGGAGACAACAGAACATCATAGTCCACACAAAGAAGCAAGATGAAGCAGGAGAAACAGGGACCAAGATGCAGAACCAAAACACATCCATGAAGAAGCAGCATTGGAACTCCCTGATAAGGATTGAAAAGAATTATATTTAAGTACCTTCAATGAATTGAGAGACAGATCAAGAAAAAACACTGACAAAAATGGAGGAAAACACAGAGAAAACCCTAGAACAATTTTGAAAGACAATGTAAGACAAAATGACAAAATAAACAAAAAATTAGAAATGACACAAAATCTATCTAGAAATTCAGAAGATTAATACTAAATTTTCAGAAATAGATAACACATTAACTGGGCAAAGGAGTAGAATTAAATCAATGGAAGAGAGAATTAGTGAGATTTAAGGCAAATACCTCAATACATCTTTCGAAAGGGATCAATCAGAAAAATAGACCAAAACAAAATGAAAAGAGTTAAAGATGCATGTGAGATACTATCAAAAGGGATCCGATTACATGTAATTGGAATTCCAGAACAGGAAGAGACAAATAAAACCATAGAAAAAAATTGTTGAAGATTTGTTGGAAGAGAATTTTCATGGTATGATGAAAGATGAGAATATATCCATTTGAGAAGTCAAATGAACCCCAAACAGGATAGGCCACTCCAAAAAATCACCAAGACATATTAACATCAAATTCACCAAAACCAAGGACAGAGAAAGAATCCTGAAAGCAGCATTGAAAAATGAAAAGGTACCTATAAAGGGCAACCAATAAGACTAAGCTAAGATTTCTCAGCAGAATCCATGCCAGCAAGAGGACAATGTGATGCTATATATAAAACCTGAAAGAGCAAAATTTCTGACTGAGAATTATATACCCAGCAAAATTGTCCCTCAAATATAGTGATAAAATTAGGACATTTCCAAATGAGCAGAAAATAAGGAAATTTTTTTAAACTAGACCAACCTTACAAGAGATGTTAGGGGGAGTCTTTTGGACAGAGAATCAACAACAGCAAACAACTGACCATTAACACACATGATGACATAACCCAGAAACCAACTCACTTATAGAAATATCTAAAGTAAATAAGCCTACAAGATTGTAAGCAAGGAACCAGAGACATCAATTGACAAATGAGGACAACTACAAACCAAAAAGAGGGAAAAAATTGTGTAGTGACAGAACTTCTAAATGGTAGCAAAGTCAAGACAATTGCAAGATAGAACAGACTGCTCTAAACTTGGGAAGAAAATTATAAATCACAGAGTAAATTTAAAGAAAAATGATAAACCTTCACATCAAAATGAAAAAGAAGATTGGCACAAATATTTAGCAAATACTAAGACAATGGCAAAGAATGAAGTGATAACACTATTCATACACAAAAAAAGTTCAGCACAAAAAATTACATGGAACAAAGAAAACAACACCACGAAAAAGCACATAACAAAATGACAGCAACAAATTCGTACTTGTTGATAATTACATATCTGACAAGGGACTTATTTCTAAAATTTATAGGAAACTCCAATATCTCAACAACAAAAAGATCAACATTTATGATGATTATGAAAAACAGTATGGTGGTTCCTTAAAAAGCTGGATTAGAAATACCATTCGAACCAGCAATCCCATTACTAGTTATATATACTAAAGAAGTGAGAGCCAGGACAAGAAGAGATATGTGCATACCCATGTTTATCACAGCACTATTTACAATAGCCAAAAGTTGAAAACAATCTAGGTGCCAATAAAAAGAAGAATGGATAACCAAACTATGGTACATACACACAATGGAATATTATGCAACACAAAAGAATAATGTAGACTCTCCAAAACACAGTATAATAAGGAAGAACTTGGAGGACATTATGCTGAGTGAAATAAATCAATCACAGAAGGACAAATACAATATTAATTAATTATTGTAAAAAATTGTAAAAGGTCAAGTAAAGGTTTATATAAGAATGGAAACTTTGTTGGTTACCAGAGGTGGGAAGGGAGGGAGGAAACACTGAAAAAAAAATGCATTGACTCATATCACTTTAGTTTTGTGTATTTCACTGTACATAAATTATATTTCAATAAAATGCATTTTAAAAAAATTATTGGAAAATAAATACATAGAAATAATAGAAAAGTAGAAAAAAAAAATTACTGTCTGGTGTGGATTGAATTGTGCCTCCAAAAACATGCATGGAAAATCTTAACAATAGGGCCATCACTAGCATTGGTGTCACCTAATGCGGTAACGCAGTGTCACTACCCCTATGGACTTCATCCCATACCAGGCCATACAGAATTCTTAGTAATGTTTATTATCAGTGATAACTATTGTTGTCAATTATGTAATATTACTTAGATTATATGAATATTAAGAACAAAATTATTTTCTGAAAAATCTTTCCACATTGAATTATATTATTAGTTAAAACTATTTTTAACTGAGTGGAAGCCTTTTTGGATTATTCTCCTTCTTTTACTTTTATTACCACTTTAACCTCAAAAAACTTACTGATATAAATTCATAAATAGTAACACACACACACACACACACAAAAAAAAAAAAAAAATTCACTGCCGTTGAGCAGGTTCCTACTCATAGCAACCTCTTGTTGGTTTTTGAAACAGCATAGTGCCTAAGGCACTTGACTGCTAACCAGAAGGTTGGTGGTTCAAACCCAACAGCCACTCCTCAGAAGGAAGGTTGCTCAATCTGCTTCCGTAGTGATTCAGCCTTGGCAACCCAAGGAGGGGTCGCTATGAGTCGGGGCCAACTTGACGGCACACAACAACAACAGCAACATCTCTACAGAAGTAGATTGCCCAGTCTTCCTTCCAAGGAGTGGCTGTTGGGTTTGAATTGCCAGCCTTCTGGTTAGCAGTTAAGTGCCTTAGGCATTACACCATCAGAACTCTCTCATAAAAAGTACTTACCACAATATCATAGCTAAAATAGAAGAAAATTTGACAAAATCAGTGACTAAAGAAAGAACATGAGCAACAAGTTGCTGAAACCACGTGAAGATGAAACAAGATGAAGCATCTTTGTAATTGAGTAATAATGACAGGTCTGACTGGAGTGCATTAGAAGTTTCAAAAGGTCAATTAGCACAGAGTTTTAGCCTTGAAGTTATATTGATATGTAAACTGGACTTACAAGAAATGTTTTTGTTGTGATAACTTGTTGTTGTTGTTAGGTGCCCTTGAGTTGTCTCTGACTAATAGCGACCCTATGCACAGCAGAATGAAACACCTCCCAGTCCTGAACCAGCTCCAATTCTTGCTATACTTGAGACCATCGCCACTGCCACCATGTCAATCCACACCGTTGAAGGCCTTCCCCTCTTTTGTCGACCCTCCACCTTACCAAGCATCACATCCTTCTCTGGGGAATGGTCCCCTCTGACAACATGACCAAAATAAGTGAGACAAAGTCTGACCATTCTCGCCTCCAATGAGCATTCTGGCTGCACTTCCTCCAGGACAGACCTGTTAGTTCTTTTAGCGGTGTATGATACTTTCAGCATTCTTCGCCAACACCCCAGCTCAATAGCATCAACTTTTCTTCGGTCTTTCTTATTGATTGTCCAGATCTCACATGCATATGAGGCAATTGAAAATATCATAGCTTGCATCAGGCACACCTTAGTCCTCAGCTCTTCAGCACTTGAAAGAGGTCCTTTGCAGCTGACTTGTCCAGTGTCATACGTCATCTGATGTCCTGACTGCTGCTTCCATTGGTGTCGATGGTAGAACCAAGTAACATGAAGTCTTTGACAATTTCAATGTTTTCTCCATTTTTCATAATGTTGTTTATAGGACTCTTTGTGAGGCTTTTTCTTTATATTGAGATGTAATCCATACTGCACACTGTATTCTTCAATCTTCATCAGTAAGTTCTTCAAGTCATCCTCACTTTCAGCAAGCAAAGTTGTGTTGTTAGCATAACACAGGCTGTTAATGATTCTTCCTCCAATCTTAACACCACATTCTTCTTCATATAGTCCAGCTTCTCAGATTATTTCCTCAGCGTAAGATTGAATAAGTATGGTGAAAGGATACAACCCTGATGCACTCCCTTCTTGATTTTAAACCATGCAGTGTTCTCCTTTACTGTTTGAATGACAGCCTCCTTGTGTATGTACAGGTTCCTTATGAGTATAATTCAGTGTTCTGGAATTCCCATTCTTCTCAATGTTATCCACAATTTGTTATGATCCACACAATCAAACGCTTTTGCAAAGTCAATAAAAACACAAGTAAACAAGTTTCTGGTATTCTTTACTTTGAGCCAAGATCCATCTGACATCAGCAATGATATCCCTCGTTCCATGTCATCTTCTGAACCTAGCTTGCATTTCTGGAAGTTCTCTGTCAATATACTGGTGTAACCATTTTTGAATTATCTTCAGTAAGATTTTACTTCCATGCGATATTAATGGTATTCTTTGAGAATTTCCACATTCTGTGAGATCACCTTTCTTTGGAATGGGTACAAATATGGATCTCTTCCAGTGATTTGGCCAGGTAGCTGTCTTCCATTAGAATAATAGTAGTATTTATGGATCTTCCTTGTAGACATATGGATATTATCCTATCACTGACAGCATTGTACTTCAGGACAGATCTTGAAACATCCTTTGTGATGGTGAATGCCATGCCATTTCTCTTCAATTTGTCATTTCAAACATAGTATATCATACGGTTGTCTGATTCAAATGCCCAAAACCCATCCATTTCAGCTCACTAATGCCTAGGATATCAATCTTTATGTGTTCTTTTTCATTTCGAACAGCTTACAATTTTCCTAGATTCATTGTTTGTACATTCCATGTTCCGATTATTAATGGATGCTTGCAGTTGTTTCTCCTCAATTTGAGTCATGCCATGTCAGCTCATGGAGGTCCCGAAAGATTTACTTTATCCACATCATTAATGTTGGTTCTACTCTGATGACGCACCTCTTTCCCGGACCTATCTTGAGTGCCTTCCACCCCAAGGGCTCATCTTCCTTCACTGTGTCAGACAATGTTTCCAAGCTATCCATAAAGTCGCCCAGTAATGTATCAGACAGTGTTTCTCTGCTATTCATAAGGTCTTCCCTGGCCAATTTTTGAGAAGTGGATGGCCCCTCCTTCTTCCTAGTCTGTCCTAGTCCGTAAGCTGCACTGAAACCTGTGCACCATGGCAACTCTGCTGGCATCTGAAACACCAGTGGCACAGCCTCAAGCCTCACAGCAACGTACAAGCCCCACAGGATGACAAACGGGCAGACAAGTTTGTCTCCCTTAGCTGTTGGAAACCTCTGCACCCTCCCCTTACCTAATTCCTACCTGGAACCTGACAGTTTGTGGTCCCTGGATGCTCCCTCCCTTTCTTGGCTTTAGGGGGTTTGGGTCCTAGCCTTTCCTCCCACCCCTTTTTACCTGGATATCCTGCCACTTCCTGAGGTCTCTGGCCTCTCCCGCTGCCTCCCTTTCCTGCCTCTAGGGGGCTTAATAACTAGTAACAGGAATGTTTTCATTAAAAACAATAAATTTCTACTGAAATACTGCACAGAAATTTTATAGACAGTAATTTTGGTGTTACCTCCTCTGACAATGTCACTGGGTGCAGTCTGCACCCCACCCCACCCACTAGATACTGCTTAACCCTGATACCCATGAATGAAATCTTATTTAAAGTAGGGCTTTCTTTGCTCTATTAATGAGGTCATATCAGTGTAGGGTGAGTTTAAACCAATCACTTTTGAAATATAAAAGCAGAAGATTAATCACAGAAACAAGGAAGTACAAATGAGGAATTGTTGATGGCACGTGGAGAGCACCAAGGAACCAAGGAGGAGAAGCTGAAAGAGAAGAATTTTCCCCTGGAGCAGACAGAGAGGGTCTTCCCCTAGAACTCACACTCTGAATTCAGACTTTTTGCCTTCTAAACTGTGGGAAAATAAATTTCTGTTCTTTAGAGCCATTCGCTTGTAGTATTTCAGTTACAGCAAGATAATATAGGTAACTCAACATAATAACCTAGTTGGGCTCCTTCTATAGCAAGGGTCACAAACTTCATTGCTGCAGGAATAGATAACAAATAATTAATCTTTGCAGGTTATATGGGCTCTGTTGCAGCTACTCAACTCTGCCGTTATAGCATGAAAAAATCCATTGCAATACATAACCAAACGTGTATGTCTGTGTTAAAGTAAAACTTTATTTAAAAATATATATGTTGGGTCAGATTGACTCACAGGATGTAGTTTGCCTGTCCAAATGAAAGATGCTCAGCCTTTGAATTGGAAGGGCTCGTTTTAAGTGCACACCTTGGACATATTGCAAGTTACATTACAAATGTCACAATAAAGTGAGTCACATGAACTGGTTACGCAGTGCAGATAAAAGTTATATTTACACTATACAGTCTACTAAGTGTGCAATAGCACTATGAAAACCTTCGAAATACTGTGAGAACTATCAAAATATGACACAGACACAAAGGGAGCACATGCTGTTGGAAAACGAATGCTGGTGCAGGATTGTCACAAACCTTCAATGTATTAAAAATGCAGTATTTGTGAAATGCAGTAAATCAAAATGCAATAAAATGAGGTATGCATGTATTATTTCTGCATAGATTATTATCATCAACCCCAAATCAGTTTGTATAGTCAAAATGCTCAGGGTGCCTGACAGACTAATTGAAACTACTCTTAATTGGCACACTAGACTACACGGCAAGAAACAAATATCATTTGGCTATCTTTTCCTTACAGACATACAAAGCAAAAACTGTTCACTGCATAAACAAAATTGCTGAGAGGAATCAATACTGGATGAACTCTGTCACTTCCACAACTGAGATCTTAGACCCGGACCTTGTGTTTCAGTTGGCCATGGAAAATACTGTCTGAAGCTATCCTGTTAAGAAAGAATGTGTGTAGTAGAAATTAGTCCACTACTCTGGGACCCCACAGAGTGATAAAGGACTTAAAGAGGATCTGTCCCTTAGGAGAGAGATATTTTGGAGACACTTATTAATGTTTTGTGAGCAGGAAAGATGAGCCTTGCTACTTTCTAGCCCTAAGCCAAGTGCATGTGTGTGTATGTGCATGGGGGGTGTGGAGGTGGAGCAAGGATAGTGGACTATTTCAAAGGAAACACTTAGAACTTTCCAAAATTGGTTTCCCTCATTGGAGAAACTCAGAGAACAAAAAACTAGCTCAGGCATAATGAGAAAGTTGAACAAAATCATGAATCTAGCACTTACTCCCACCTGGGAACTAAATTGCACCCATATTCACTACTTGGGAGAAAGAACCAGGGGGCCATGTAGTGCAGGAACCCCTGCCCTCTGGGAGTTTGTCAAGCAAGGGACTTCAAAGTGTTTCCTTTTCAATTGAAATCAAATGTAGGCTCTACTCCTGAGGAAGCTGGGAGGATCTTTTTTTGAATCATGTCCACAGAACCTGAGAAAGCAAGGGAGATTCAATAGAAATAGCTGGAGGAGTACCACAGATCTGCGGCTGAGGAAAGGAGCTCCAGTAGAGAGGGGCTTTGCAGGGTACTGCCTACAAGCCATGAAGGAACCCTGAAAGAAAGAGACAGCTTTGTTTTTCCACATGGCCCAGAGACAATGGAGTACCGTTAGATAAGCCACGTGCACTTACATCTCCTCCTCGCAGCCTGCTCAGAACAGACACATATTTAGAGAGTCATTGGTGGGAGCAAAATGGCAACTCACAAAGAGGGTAGGAGGTGAGCTGAGAAAGGAAGATGAGGTAGTTACCAGTGGCTCCTGATTTAGATGAAATTCTGAGCTGGAGAAGGAAATATATAATCCTATCCCAAGTTCAAACTTTGATTCTTACCCTCAACTGGACATTCTAAGTATTGCTTTAAGACTCTAAGAACTTTAGTCAATTAATTATAAGTAGCTCACCACTGTAATACTAAGAACCATGTGGCACCAACTTAAGGTCAAAGTAGAAGTCTTCTATCACTGCCATGAGCTGTTGATGTTAGTTACCATCAAGGCAATTCCGACTCATGGTAACCTCATGTGTGCAGAGTGGAACTACTCCACAAGGTTTCCAAGAAAGGTTCCTTTCAGAAACAGATACCTGGCCTTACTCCGGAGGTGCCTTAGGGTGGGTTTCAACCAACGACTTTTTGGTCAGTAATCGGGTGCTTCATCATCAGTGCCACCCAGGCTCTCCTGCCATGAGAATCATTGTTGATGATGCTTGTGTGTCTCCTGAGGGGAAAAAACAACCTGCACCTGTTCCAGGTTGGGAGTCAATAGGCAGTAGGGAGCTCTGCTTGTGGCAAGAGCACAAATCCAACAACAAGGAAACAAGGCAAAGCAATGGACATGGAGATGAAAATATACTTGACTTAAGGTGTAGACAAGACCTACGGATGTTGGAAAGTGTTATGAGATTTGCTGGAATTTATATCTTGGAAAAGTGGAAGGTTGTTTTATCACTCAATAAAATTTCTGAGAAGTTGGGAAGCAAAAACCTGGTTTTGATTACAATCTATGTACTATTACTTTGAAGAAATAGACCACTATGAAGTAGATTAATTTCTTTAATGCTACACTAATCAACATGAGTTGAACATCTATTTGCAAATAGTCTGTTAGGTGCCAGTGAACACATAAAGATGATGCACATATTAACCCTACCCTTAAGGTGTTATGATGTGATTAAATATTTAAGTAAAAAGTGTCATTAGAAATGGTGCTTTCTCTCTAGCTTCTAGACTCTTTGGGGTCAGAAAAATCTTTCTACAACCTCAACTAGGATTATGAGTCACTGGTGGGTTTGAACCACCAACCTTCTGGTTTAGCAATCAAATGCCTTAGGCACTATACTACCAGAGCTCCTTACATAGTAGGCAGTCAATCCATATTAGCAGAAAAAATGAATAAGTATTATGTCATGCAAAAGGTTTTAAAATCTCTTAAAATATAAGATAATAGAGATCCTGGAGTTTTATAGAGCAGTTTCTTAAAAACAGATGATTGATGTCAATGTCATGTGATTTTTTTATTTTTTACTTGTAGATAATGGACCAAGGGAACCTTGGGATTTTGAATGATAAAAGCTTCTATTCACAGCTGTTTACACAAAATTGGCCTGTTAACAAAGAGCTTTTCAAAATAAATACTAAGATATGATTTTTCTTATTCTATTTTTTTAAAGAAAAGGAGTTGATTATAAAGTGCTTTTCATTAAAGAATTACCATTTATTTTATCACAATATTTACTCTCATTTCATGAATTTTATATTTCCTTAGTGCTGAGGAAAGAACTCAGCAACTCTACTGCATGAAACTAGCTGTACATTTTTACATGAAAATGTCTGTTTATTTCCCCTTTTGTTCTGCTAGTTTGACCACCTTGAGTTTAGACCAAATGCTAAAAATTAAGAGTATCAAAGGTCTTAGCAGAAGTGAGGTGGTTTGATAAGGGCTGGGAGAAATCCAGTCCCACACACTCTTGCCTTTGTGTGCCCTTCACTGCAGCCCCATTTGCCATCTCTGAAGAAACCCTAGGAACAGAATTCACTGTAAAATAATGGATTCAAGTAAAAGGTAAGATAAACAATCCTCCCGCAAACACCTCTCTGTAAGACAAAGTGAAAAATGTGATCTCACGGCCCCATGTCTACTCCAAGGGGAGTGGAAAAGGTCTGAAGATAAAAATAATAAAAAGAAAAGGTACATTCAGATGCAGCTGGAAAAGCGAAGTCGGATTTGGGAGGCTCGATTCCAAGGCAAATAGGTTTTTTAAACTTCTCTAGGGTAATCTATCATCTGCACTCAACGGTGCACTGCATATCTCACACACATGCTCTCTCTCAATTAACAGATGCTGAGCACAGGGCAAGAGGGCAGAATGCCCACATCTGCATCCCCAAGACTTGAACGGTGGACTTCCGCGAATCCTGGCTGACCCAGGCCACAGCCAGTAGTTGCTCTCCTGGTAAAAGAACAAGATTTATTTAGCGGTGCAGATCTCGCTCATTAAGCAGGAATGCATTCTCAGCTGGCCAATGTGTCTATGTTGATGACAGATTTAGAGGCACATTCATGTCTAATGGCAATTCAGAGGTGTAATTACACTTTAAAAATATATGTTTGTTTTCAAAAGATGCACACATCTACTAACAGTTATTAGGGACTGCTATGTTCTTCACAGGGATCTAAGTGCTTTTCATTAGCTCATTTTGTTCTCACGACCACTCTGTGAAGCGGAAACTATCATTTATCTACATTTTCTGGAGTAGGAAATAGAGAGACAAGAGCTTTAATACATAGCCAAGGCCATAAAACTAGTTAAGTGATAGAGCTGGCATTTGAACTCATGTCTCCTGGCTCCAGAATACTTTTACTTGCCACAATTACTTGAATCATTTATAATGAATCATAAATTTAGTGTTGGACTCTTACACTTCATGACAACCAAGTTTAAGACCCAATAAATATATGGTGAAATATGTAATTGGCATGTCCCATTTTACTGGTCAGGGGTAGAAATTAATTCACATGTCTTATAATTACCAACTCATGATCTTTTCTGGGCCACTTTTTCCCCAAGTCAATCTCATGCCCCAGGATGCATACTCAGTAGTGAACTCTTAAACAAATGTTCCCTTTGTAGCAGAAATCAGGGACTCTACCTGGAGACTGAATGTCAACCACAAGAAAAACTAGCTTCTTCAGAAAAAGTCTCTCAGTTTAACCCACCTCCACCATGGAAGAATGCACACATCATAACCAAAGAACTATGGTCAATATGAGTTCGCCATCATGTTACAAAGTACCTGGTACAAACGTAAGGTTGAAGTGGGATTCCTTATCACTGCCATGAGCAGCATTGCTGAGAGCAGACTGGCTTCAGGAGCTGTGCTCCTGTTCTCAGGCCTTCTGGAGCCACTGCTGAGCTCAGGGAGTGGAGAGGCAATGAGGGGAAGGCTCTTCCCTCAGTTACGGCACGTTCACTTCTTACTATGCTTCTTCTCTATTTGCGTGGCACTTGACTGAAACTTGACATGCACTGACATTGATAACAAAGTTGCTCTAAAATAACAAGTGGGTGGGTTAAGAGAATTAGCAATTCCCCATGAGTTGGGGAATTCTCCAGACTTAAGTTGCCAACCCAAGCTACTCCTTCATTCGCTGTTATGTTCTCTCTTGAGAAAGAAGATGGAAAGCAGCCTCCTTTCTTGTTCACCGAATTCACTTGGGATTGTTCTAACAGTGACATAAATTCTATTAAGTGCAATGCCCAAAATGAAAAGGAATGGTGGTCAGGAGCCTTTTTTTCTCAAAAGGTTTCCAGAGGCCCAGGCAATTGGTCCCCTCTTTCTCTGGTACCCCTGAATTCCTGCATAAAAAGGCACAAGAAAGGTAAGGTTGCATTTATCAAAACATGCATTCCTTCTTTAGATACTAATCGTCTCCAAGGCCATTTATAGTTACCTAAGGGCAATGTTTCATTATGTTGTACATAGGGTTGCTATGAGTCGGTGCCAACTCGATGGCACCTAACAACAATAAAGGTATATTTACCATTTCATTCTAGGGAATGTTTGTTTGTGTGTGTGTGTGTGTGTGTGTGTTTGCTTCTCAACAGAAAAATGTGAGCTCATCCAAACAGGATTAAGTGCTTTAGAATACACCATTAGTGAAGAAAGAATCAGCTGATTTGGATCTGGGCATCTTAGAGGGTACATCTTAATCATTAATACCTTGGCTTTATGTGGGCTTCCTAATATAAGAGAAGTTCAGAATGTACATTGTGCTATACAGATCACTGCAAGCTCACTTTGTCCTCCCTATGCATTTCAAGAATTCTTTGTTTCATCTCAGTACTGAGAATCTTAGATCAGAAAGAATCTGTGAACTTACCTGATATTTGACCAATGTGGAATCAGTGACCCAGGTGAGTTGTATGACGTCTGGGCTGTGCCCAGATGGTGAGTGGTAAAGCAGGGCTAGAATCCAGATCTTTGGAACCAACATGCAATGCTTTCCCACACTGCTTTTTTCAATTGCATTGATTTAATTTTATCTGATGATATGACTTGAGATGGACTACCAGGAGTTCTCCAATTAGTATCTGTCTCAGTTTCCGTGAGTTGCTGCAGTAGAAATACTACAAGTGGGAAGTTTTAAAGAACACAATTTATTTTACTTTTTCCTTACAGTTTATAAGTCTAGAAGTCTGAATTCAGGATGGGGCTCTAGGAGGAAATCCTTCCTTGTCTATGTCAGCTTCTAGTAGCTGCCAGCAATGCTTAGGGGTTTCTGGTTGTCTGAGTGACCTGTCTTCCTCTTCCACCTGTGTGTCTCTGGGTCTGTTATGTTCTTTTTATAACTCAGAAGTGATTGGGTTTAGGACCACCCTACTCTAGCATTACCTCATTAACACAACAGAAAGAAGATCCCTGTTTCTAAACAGGGTCATATTTATAAGTACAGGGATTAGGATTCCAACACATATTTTTGGAGGGCACAATTCCACCTTATATACTCCCATACACTCTCTCTAGCTAGGCTGTGGCTTGGGAAGTGTGGTGCTGCCATGTGATCAGGGATGCTCCCTCAGTTTGATGGCTTGATGGCTTATAAACAGCAACTACTATGAAGAAAATAATAGAAATACTTGATGCATTTGATCTGCTGAAGTAACATACAAGCCCCTACATTTAACTTATTATTTACTGAGCTCTTATTCAGAGGAATTTTTCTGGTTTTCTTAAGTAGACACAAAAGACTCATCAGTTTATGTTCATGGTTTAACATAGTGTTTAAAAATATGGACATAATGACTTGGTTTCAAGTTCCAGTTCTACCTCTTCAATGGGTAATACAACATATAAGATCCACAATTTCCACATTTAGAAAATTGAATGACAATATGTCACTGATTTCTTATGAGGCTTGTCACTGTTAAGTGCTGTCTAGTTGGTCTTGAGTCATAGTGACCCTTTGTCCAGTTGTGTGCCATCCTCACAGTCATTGTTATGTTTGGGCCCATTGTTGTAGTCACTGTGTAAATCCATTTCATTGAGCGTCGTCTTCTTTTTTTTGCTGACCTCCTGCTTTTCCAAGCATGATATCTTTCTCCAGGGAATGGTCCATCCTAGTAACATGTTCAAAGTACTCAAGAGTAGTCTTGTCATCTTCACTTCTAATGCACATTCTGGCTGTACTTCTGTCAAGACAGATTCATTTTTTCTTCTGGGAATCCGCAATATATTCAATATTCTTCACCAACACCATAATTCAAAGGCATCAATTCTTCTTTAGGCTTCCTTAATCATTGTACAGCTCTTGCATACATATGAGACTATTTAAAATGTCATGGCTTGTGTCAGGTTCACCTTGGTCCTCAGTTACATCTTTGCCCTTTGACATTTTAAAAAAGTGTTTTGCAGTAGATTTGCCCAACGCAAAGTACCTTGATTTCTTCTCTGCTGCTTCGATGAGCGTTGATCATGGATCCAAGTAAAATGAAATCCTTGACAACTTCAATTTTTTGTTTATTATTATGTTCCTTATTGGTCCATTTATGAGGATTTTTGTTTTCTTTATGATGAAGTGTAATCTATACTGAAGACAGTAGTCTTTAAAATTCATCATAAGTGCCTCAAGCCCCCCTAGCTTTCAGCAAGCAAAGTTGTGTCACATGCATATGGCAGGTTGTTAATGAGTCTCCCTTCAATCCTGATGCTACATTTTTCTTTATATAGTCGAACTTCTCAGATTATTTGCCCAGCATATAAGAATTGTGAATAAATATGGTGATAGGCTACAACCTTGATGCACCCCTTTCCTGATTTTAAGGGACATGTATCCCCTTGTTCTGTTTGAACGAATGTCTCTTGGTGTGTGTATTTGTTCCTTAAGAAATGAATTAAGGGTTTTGAAGTAGAAGGATTAGAGGACCTTAAATGTATAGTACAGACATGGCTGGCAGTAACCCTTTGCTGTCAAGTAGAGTTCTACTCATGGTGAGCCCATGTGTGTTCGAGTAAAACTGTGCTCCTAGGGTTTTCAATAGCTGATTTTTTAGAAGGAGATTGCCAGGTCTTTCTTTCAAGGCACTTCAGGGTATACTAGGACCTCCAACATTTTGTTTATCATGTTAACCATTTACACAACTTAGGAAGTTACTAGGGATCAGGCAGTAAAATATCTTAGGCACTACACCATCAGAGCTCCCCAATAAAGAAAAGATTCTTATTATCATTGTAATCTCATTTCATCTTTAGCTTTAGACGATCTCCTTTCCTACTTCCCATCTACTTAATAAAGTTACCTTGGCCGTAACTGTAGAATTCCTTAAAATCAAAACAAGTTTTTCAGTGTTGTAAATGCAGGTTCAAGAGATACTTGGAAGAACCTGAAAATCTTTATTTTCATACATTCATTTACTAGGGAGCTCTGGTAGCATAGTGGCTAAGACACTTGCCTGCTAACCAGATGGCTGGCAGTTCAAACCTACCAGCCAGTCCTCTGAAGGAAGGTTGGGCAATCGTACTTCCGTAGTGATACTGCCTCGGAAACCCAAGGAGGGGTCGCTATGAGTCGGGGCCGACTCGACGGCACATAACAACCACAACAACAATAAATATATCTTGAGTGCTGTAAAAACTGGTTATTAATATTCTGTTTATAAATTTTTCAATTTGGAGGATGAGATGGAATTAGAGTAAATTTTAAGCATGCAGGAATTTTTATAGAGTAATCCTATGATTACCTTTTTCTTCCCATTTGAGGTGAGCAGGGGTGAGGAGAGAAAATAGAATTACAATAATAAGGACTAGGATTCAAGTTACTTTGTGACCATGATTTAGTTAAAACTTGCAATAAACCTAAGGAAAAATATTACTAGAGAGGATGACCCAGTTTTAAGAATGTTTGGTTATTACATGTTAAAAATTTTCATTCTGGTCATGAGCTCTGGTAGCATAGTGCCTAAAGGCACTTTAGTGCTAGCCAGAAGGTGGTGGTTCAAACCCACCAGCCACTCCTTGTAAGGAAGATGGGGCAATCTACTTCAGTAGTGATACTGCCTCGGAAACCCAAGGAGGGGTTGCTATGAGTCCGGTCCGACTCGACGGCACGTAACAACAACAACAACAACAACAACTCCAACTCAATTGTAAGAGAAATTACAGGCAGTCTCTGAGTTATGAACACCCAATCTACAGACAACTCCTATTGTCCCTTTAATGCAGAACCTTTAACCAGTTCTCTCATAAGTGGAAGCAAAATAGAAATAGACCTGAATTTTTACAATTTGGGTGATTTATTATGATTCATCAACCAGAATGGGAAAACTTATGGGTCAAAGCCCTGGAATGGAAGACCTGGAATAAATCTAGTGAACCTTTTCAGAAGCTTGATGTATGATTGGATGATTGGCAAAACTGTGAAAAGCCACACATATTCAAAAGAGCATGATTGGCTGCCGTCTTTGAAAAGGGTGCCACCATCTCTGAACAGAGTAATACTGTTTCAAAGCCCTGCTTTTATGTTATGTAAATTTGCCCTCACTTTGAAAGGATTAAACCAACCCCTGCTCACAAAATATTCATCAAAATCACCTTCACTGGCTGCAAGTGTAGCTTTTAAATCATTGAAAAGGCTTTAAGCCTTTTCTTTCACAAGATATGCCTGAATAAGAACAATATGCACCTGTTCTGACTGTCCTACAAATTCTTAAAGGCACAGAAATGGATCCCATTTGTAACCTGAAGACTGCCTGCATACCAGTTAAAAAAAAACTCTACCTTTCTGTTATAACAGCCTTGGGTGAAATGGATTCTTCAGGGGATAGAGTTTATATGCTGGATGGACATTGTGGAAGGCATGAGCACTAAAAAAAAAAAACAAAAAAAAAAAACTCCAAACTCACTGCCATCGAGTAGATTCTGACTCACAGTGACCCCCATTGAGTTTCTGAGGCCATAATATTTACTGAAGTAGATCCTTCCCATATTTTTATCATGGAGCAGCTGGTGGGTTTTAACTGCTGACCTTCTGGTTAGCAGCCAAATGCCTTACCTGTTACACAACCAGAGCTTCTTGACATAAGCACTGCTGTTGTTGTGTTGTTTTGTGCCGTGAAGTCAGACCCGACTCAAAGCAACCCCTCCTTGGGTTTCCAAGGTGGTATCACTATAGAAGTAGATTGCCAACCTTCCTTCCGAGGAGTGGCTGGTGGGTTTGAGCCACCAGCCTTTTGGTTAGCAGTCAAGTGTCTTTAGTCACTATGCTACCAGAGTTACTATTAAATTGTTGAGCTGCTATATTGCCTGTCTTGCTCATAAAAATGATGCATTGACTCCCAGCTATAGGAAAGAAGGGTTCATGAGAGCTAAACTATGTTGTGGAAGATATCATTAACTTTGCATCTCTTACTATATACATTCATTTTAAAGAAGGTTTAAGCTGGGAGTGCATTACTCCTTCATACAGGTATGGAAAGCTACAGTCAACTAACACCAACTTCATCCTTATTTTGACCATGACATCCACTTTTTGTTTTGTAAGAAACTCACTTTTATAGCATTTGATTTGGTAAATGTAGTTAAAAATTTAGGGAAAGATTTTGCAAAAGTCAGTTAAATTTCAAGCCTGTGAAGAAATCATTCTGTAAACAGAAACTGGGGATTTAGATATGAGAAAAAAAAAAAAAAAGCGTGAGTCACTATAAACACATGCTTTGCTTTGTCAATGTTGGTTACTGTCCTTCGAAGCAGACTGCATGGGCAAGCCAAGGTGAGGACATGGCAGAGCGACCCCATGTAGATTCAGAGTCCATAAGGAGAATGACACCCGTCTTCTCCCCATAGTCTCCATGAGCCTCTTCTCCACTAGTGTCCATGGACACTTTTGCCTTCCACAATTTGTAGTATGTGAAAGAGCAGTGTCTTTGGAATTAGGCAAACTTAGGCTTTAGTCCTGGTTGACTCTGGTACTATCCTTCACGGTTCAGAACTAGACTTAACTGCTTGAATGTAACTTCTTGCTTTGCCATCTGCCAGCTTTAAGATCTTGGCCAAGTTATTCTTATTCTCAGTCACTCATTCTCTCATCTGTGAATAAGAATATTTGGAGAAGATTATGTGTGCCTCCATATGAAAGACACTTTAGGCATTGTTTGACCCACACTGAGGATGATGGTGAGCTGTCATGATGATTAAGAAGAGGATTATTGTGATGATGACAATAGTTCCTTGTAAGGAGTAATTAAGGCAAGTCATTAAAATCTTTCAGACTCAGCTCCTTGGGATATAAAATTGAAGATCTGACATTTACTTGAAAAGGTTGTCTTCAGGATTCCTTGAGACACACTATGTAAAACATTGTAAAATGTAAAATGTTATTCAAAAGAAAAATGCTATTATATATATTTATATTTCCTTCTCCAATGGATTTTGAATACCTCTGATGCTCTGGAGAAGATGATCCTCTTTGAAGATGGGAAGCTGCTACTCATTTACAACAAAATGCTCTAAAACAGGTCTACAATCCTCAGGTCTGGAGATTTTTCAAGAAAAAGAAAAATACATCTTTTCATAAAAACTTCTAATTGTATTTTCTTCGAACAAAAAACAAGCCCAATCTAATAGTCATTCATACGACCCAGAAACTAATAAGCAGATAATATGTACTTTTGTGAGGTTTTTGTTGTAGTTTAGATAAAAGTTTACAGAGAATTTTAGTTTTCATTCAACAGTTTACACACATTTTGTTTTGTGACATTGGCTGCAGTGCTCCCCACGGAAGAGCACACTTCCCACTTCTTCCTTTGGCTCCCACTCCCATTCATTCTTCTTTCCTGTCCTTCCTGGCTCAGAGCTTTGTTTCAAGGCAAATGCTGCCCTTCCTGTGGTTGATTGTTCCTCCCTGGTGTTATTACTCATTTTATCGGCTGAAAGTTGACCTCTGAGGGTGGGTTCAGTTCCAGGCTTGAGGGGTATCTAAAGGCCACAGTTTCTGGGGTCCCACCAGTCTCCAGCAGACCAGTAAGTACAGTTTATTTTATGATTTTAGATTTTCTCCTACATTTGTTTTTTTCTCCCTCTCTGTCCAGCACCATCTGTCATGATCTTGATCAGTATGGCTGGTCGTACTAGCCAGAAACCCTATAATTCTTCTGGTCTCAAGGTAGTGGAAGATGTTGTCTGCATGGTCGATTTTCCCTTTGAACTAATGTCCTTAAGTAGTTGGTAGTCTTCACTCCTCTTTGCTCTGGACTGGGAAAGACTACTATATGTATCTTTAGATGGCCACTCACAAGATTTTAAGACCCTAAAAACAACTCACCATAGTATGATGTAAAATACTTTGTGTATTGTTATGCCAATTGACCTAGATATCTTTGTGAACTTATGTTGTGCCAATTGACCCCAAGCCCAAGGACTCATTCCCTCAAAGTGTTGAGTTATTGCTAGGAAATTTTCAGAACTTTGCCACCTGTACGCCTACTGTATCCATCCATGCTTCCTCCCTCCCTCCTCCTTCCTTCCTTCCTGCCTGCCTCCCTTCCTTCTAATACTAGGAGGAGTTATTGAGAAAGCTGAACAAAGAAGCTGACATGATTATTTACGTTTTAAGAGAAGCACATTGGCTCTCTAGCTGACAACAGACTGTAAGAGACAAAGGTCAAGGCAGAGTACATCGGTCAGATACTTTTAAAGTAATGCATGCCAGAGATGCTTGGATCAAGATAGTAGCAATAGACATAGTGAAACATTAATGGATTTTAAATATTCTTTTAAAACAGAGACAGCAGGATTTTCTGCAATATAGAATGTGTGGAGTACAAAAAAGGAAATAGTCAAGGAATCCCCAAATTTATTTTGTCTGAGCAATTGGAGAGCTAAAGTTCCCATTTATTGAGATGGAAAAGACTACAGCAACAAGTTTAAAGGGATGAAATCCATTTCAACATGTTAAATTTGATATGCCTATTAATTATTCAACTGGTAATGTTGAGAAGGAAGTAGGATATATGAGTCTGGAGTTCAGAGAAAAGGTCTGGACTAGAGATATTAATTTGAGAGCTGTCATCATATAGAAGGTATTTAAAGCCACGAAGCTGGATGACATCATCAGGCATCAAGTATGGAAAAGAGAAACTTAAGCACCAGCTCTGTCTCCCCTCCCCAACCAAGTTGTTTAATGTTAATTTGTGTGCTACAATATAAGTAGCAATAAATGAGCATTTTACATTTTGAAGTCTTCTGTTCATCCAAAGAGAATATTTTCATGTTTTAAGATGTAAGCAACTTTGTGACACAGCCTTCTTTAGTCTAAAGCAAATGTTACAAGACTAAAGCATACGGAGAAAAGATGAAAGTGAGTTTGCTTATTTTAGAACAAATTTATTTTCCTGTCTCCTTTGACATGCAAATGGAGAACAGGGAGTAATATGTTTCCTAACCATTTGTAATCTCTGAAACTATAAGCCATTAGCATTGTTCCTGAATACAAAGTGGGTGCTTTCTGAATTATAGTGGTCTTTTAAGAACTAAGAGGGAAAGTGTGGCAGTTTTCCATGTCTTTAATTTCCCTATCACAAAAGTATGCCAGACTTGAATCTTAAATATGATAGATTTCAAACAGAAAAATTGAATCTCACCATCAGTAAGTTAAAAACTTGGTTCTTTTTTTTTTTTTTTTTTTGATCATCTTAAGCAAATTATTCTCACAAAACAAGATTGTCTGAATAAACTTTATTCCAATCTCTCTGGATGAATATAGAGAAATAATTACATTTCTATGGAAATTAGAAACTTTCCTTAGCACATTAAGGGAGAAACTATTGCCCTCTAGTCTTTAAGTTGGCACATTGACGTGCTATTTGGCTCTTTTCTAATTTTTATTTATAATAAGAATGAATAATTTTAATTAATACTCACAAAGCAGTAAAAATTAGAAATGTGAAATAGGAAATATAAAACTAGCCAAACTACAAAACTTTTCTTAGCACATTAAATATTAAAAGTGCTCTTGAATTCTGAAAGTTAAAATGAAAGGTTTTATGTGATTTTATCAAAACTAACTGAGCTACATCTCATTAGTATATAATACCCAGAGCATGGTGTAAAGAAGAGAGAAATCTATGGCTCTCTCCACTCCTCCTCAATTACTTTTGTGAAATGAAATGTCACTCTCAATCCACGTTGACAAACCTTCCTAGACAGAATATGGTGTTCATTAGAAATATTCCCTAAATCATGTATGGTGTTAAATACTACAGGAAGGATAATGAGAAAGGAGATAAAGAGCTAATGAGATGGAGCTTTTATAGGTACTGTGATGTGGATCATTTGAAATATGGTAACCAAGTCAGATTTAAAGTTAGAAATCCATTAACTCCTAGACCTATGAACTCACGTGAACCAGAGTGTTTACACTGGGTGTCCACACCATCCCTCATTTCCTTCTTGCACCAGCCACTGAAGAGAGGGGGAGGTTGGCCTGTAAACAAAGCCATCTTTCCATTCCCTGAGTCTTCAGTGAGGAGATAGCTGGAGCTAGGATTGTGTTTTGGACTTGTCAGTCCCACCTTACCTCCCTAAAACAGAATAAAAATAATTACTTTGTTTATATTTCATTAGAATTCTACTTTCCGTTACTCACACTTAATCAAAGTTGTTTTTTTTTTTTGTTTTGTTTTGTTTTTTTAATAGATTCAGGTATGGCCGAGGGCTTAAAAGTTGTGTATCTCTTGTGTGACATGCTTAGAATCCTGAGTTATCACAGGCAGGAGATTCACATGAACACTTTTATTTCACCTCTAGTATGTCCACAGCCCCCTGACTCTCCTATAAACCAATACTCTGATTTGCAGCTTTATGAACATTTTGGTGCACATCAGTAGTGTGATAGTTAAGGTTATGTGTCAGCTTGGCTGGGTGTGGTTTTGAGTGGTTAGGCAGATGGTTGTAGTTATTCCCCAGGGTGAGATTGGTAATCAACTCGTTGGAGGAATCTACTGGAACAGCTCAGTAGCTGCCTTAGGGATGTGTTCTGCTTCCAGTATGTAAGGAGAAGCGTTGAGAAAGGTCTGCAGCTTTTGGCACTCTTAAATCCAGCATGTAGACAAGTCATTGTTCAACAGCCTGCCATGTTGTCTGCCAATCTTGGGATTGGTAATGGAATTGAATTAGTGGTTTGCTGTGTGATTTGGTAATATCAGGACTGTGTCTTTTAACTTGTTGACCTCAGGAGCCAGCAGCCGCTTGAGGGAAGAAAGCCTCCAGCTCCAGAGGGCCAGGAGCAAGAGGCAGAGCTGAAGCCCAAGGTCGAGGCACTTTGAACTCAGACTTCTAGCCTCCAACATTGTAAGAGAATAAACTCCTGTTAGTCAAAGCCACCTCATTGGGGTATTTTCTTTTAGAACAGCACTAATTAACCAAAACAAATAACTTGATGTTTTAGTGCTCTTTCATTCAAAAATCAGACGTTTTAATTTCTACATTTCACTATGAATGTGATTCAAGATTCAAAGCTATCCTCTTTTGTGACCTCTCTCGTATCATATGTGTGTGTGTGTGTGTGTGTGTGTATAGTTGTCAGAATACACTCTGAAACTTGCTATTGAACATAGAGTAGCTAAAGTTAGAAAAGGAAAATAAGGATGCAAAAAAGCTGAACAGAAGATGTCAAAGGACAGACCAAGAAGACAAATTAATATGACATGTGCAAACATCTGGAGTAAAGTAAACAAAAGGCAAGAACACACTCAGCATATCCCAAGCTGAAAAAACTAAAGAAAAACTATGCAAGTCTTGAGTTGTAATATTGAAGGATTCTATATGAATAAATTGAATAAACCAGGAAGTATCAAAAGAAGATGGAAGGAATACACAAAGTCACTGTACCAAACAGAATTTGTAGATTTTCAATTATGTCAGGAGGTAGCATACGATCAAGAACTGATAGTCCTAAAAAGTGAATTCCATGCTGTGTTGAAGACAATGGCAAAGGATAATGGTCCAAGGATTGACAGAATGCCAATTGAGATGTTTCAATGAATGGATGCTATTCTGGAAGCATTCACTCATCTATGCCAAGAAATTTGGAAGGCAGATACCTGGCTAATCAACTGGAAGACATTCATATTTGTGTCCATGCCAAAGAAAAGTGATCCAACAGAATGTGGAAATTATCGAACAGTATCATTAATATCACATGCAAGTAAAACTTCACTGAAGATAATTCAAAAATAGTTGCAAGCAGTATGCAGACAGCAAACTGTCAGAAATTCAAACTACATTCAGAAGAGGAAATGAAATAAGGGATATCAGTGCTGATGCCAGATAGATCTTGGCTGAAAGTAAAGAATACCTGAAAGATGATTTATTCTACATGCAAAGACATTAGAAAAGTGTGGATCATAACAAATTATGGATAATATTGCTAAGAATGGGAATTCCAGAACAGTCTCTAAGTCATTTGACTGCTAACCAGAAGGCTAGTGGTTCAAACCCACCAGCTTCTCTACGGAAGGAAGCTGGGACAATCTACTTCTGTAAAGATTTACAGCCTCAGAAACCCAAAGGGGATTTTTTTATGAGTCAGAATCAACATGATGGCAGTGAGTTTTTTGTATTTTTCTGGTTTAACTGTGCTCATGAAATATCATTACTTAGACCAGAGGAAGAAGTATATAGACCAAGAGGCAGTCATTTGAACAGAACAAAGGTATAATATGGGGCTTAAAACAGGGAAAGTGTGAATCAGGATTGTAACTTTCACCATATTTATTTAATCTGAATGCTGAGCAGATGATCTGTGAAACTAGAATGTATGAAAAGAATGGGGCATCAGTATTAGAGGAAGATTCATTAACAACCTGTGATGTGCAGATGATACAATTTGCTTGCTGAAAGCAAAGAGGACTTGAAGCAGTTACTGATGAAAATCAAAGACAACAGCCTTCAGTATGGATCATACATCAAAAAGAAAACAAAATCTTCATAACTTGACCAATAAGGAGCATCATGGTAGATAGAGAAAAAACTAAAGTTGTTAAGATTTCATCTTACTTGGCAGTACAATCAACACCTATGGAAGATTTGTTGTCAGATTGTTGTTAGGTGCTGTACGGTAACTTCTGACTCATACTGCCCCTATGTGTAATAGAATGAAACATGGCCTAGTTCTGTACCATCTTCACAATTGTGGTTATGTCGGAGCCCATTGTTGTAGCCAGTGTGTCAACCCCTCTCATTGAAGGTCTTCCTCCTTTTTGCTGGCCCTCTACTTTACCAGGATTGATGTTTGTGATAGTTGAGGTCATGTTTCAACTTGGCTGGACCATGATTCTGAGTGGTTAAAGTAGCTGTGATGTGGTTATTGTCATGATGAGATGAGATATATATGTGTTGAGCAGACAATCCATTGAAAGGAAGTTCCCCAAGAAGTGTGGCCTACTTCCAATACATATATAGACATCCTGAGAAAAAGACAGACTCTTCTGTGGATCTGGATCTTTTTCTGCTGCCTACAACTGTCTCTGAGTGAACAATCCACCATTTAGCCTGGTGATCTTGGATTCATCATCTGTTGGAGTCAACAGCTGGTATACTCGTTGCCAACCCTGAGCTCGTCAATCCCTGCAGCTGCGTGAGTTAGGAAAAGTCCCCAGCTTGATATTTGATCCAGGAACTTGGGACTTGCCAGCTGTGAGCCATTTCCCTAAGATAAATCTCTCTCTCTCTCTCTCTCTCTCTCTCTCTCTAGATAGATAGATAGATAGATGATAGATAGGTAGATAGATAGATAGATAGATAGATAGACAGACAGATAGATAGATAGAAATGTGTTACTGGTTTTGGTTCTCTAAAGAACCTAGCCTAACACAATGTTGTTCTCCAGGGATTGGTCCTTCATGATAACATGTCCAAAGAACATGATATGAAGGCTCACCATCAGGATTTCTAAGGAGAGTCCCAGCTGTATTTCATCCAAAACAGATTTCTTTGCTCTTATGGAAGTTTATGGTATATTCATTATTTTTCACCAACATCATAATTCAAAGTCATTAATACTTCAGTCTTTGTTTTTCCTTTCACAGCTTTTTCAAGCATATGAGACTTGAAAATATCATGGCTAGGGTCAAGTGCACCTCATCTTTGTTCTTTAGCCCTTTAAAGAAGTCTTTTGCAGCAAGTTTACCCAATGAAACACATCATTTTATTTCTTGACAACTTCAATTTTTTCTTGGTTTATCATGATATTGCTAATTGTTCCAATTTGTAAGGATTTTTGTTTTCCTTATTTTGAGATGTAATCCATGCTAAAGGCTGTTGTCTATGATCTTCATCAGTAAGTGGTTCAATTCCTCTTCACTTTCAACAAGAGAGGTTGTGTCATCTCTACATTGTAATTGTTAATGGATCTTCCTCCAAACTTGATACTAAGTTCCTGTTCATATAGTCCAGTATCTCATGTTATTTCCTTGGCTGTAAGTTTCAATATGTGTGGTGAAAAGACACAACCCTGACACACACATTCCTGATTTTAAACCATGGAACATCTCCTTGTACTGTTCAAACAACTTCCTTTTGGTCTGTGTAGTGCTTTGTTATAAGCATAATCAATTGTCCCAGAATTCCCATTCTTTGCAATATTATCTTATTTTTTTATGATCAATATAGTCTAATGTCTTTGCATAGCAAATAAAATGTAGTTAAATATTTCAGACAACATATTGCATTGGGCATATCTGCTGCAAAATACCTCTTTCAAGTAATGTTTCTTTGAAGACTAAGGTGCACCTAACCCAAATCCTGTGTTTTCAATCACCTCATATGCATGTGAAAGCTGGACAATGAATAAGGAAGACCAAAGAAGCGTAGATGCTTTTGAGTTGCGGTGTTGGAGAAGAACACTGAAAGTACCATGGCCTGCCAAAAGATCAAACAAATCTATCCTGGAGGAAGTACAGCCAAAATGCTCCTTGGAAGTGAGAATGGCCAGACTTTGTCTCACTTACTTTGGTCATGTTGCCAGAAGAGATTATTCCCTGGAGAAGGATATCTTGCTTGGTAAAGTGGAGCGTCAGAGAAAAAGGGGAAGACCTTCAAAAGATGGATTGACACAGTGGCTGCAACAATGGGCTCAGGTATAGCAAGTACTGTGAGGCTGGCGCAGGACCAGGCAGTGTTTCATTCTGTTGTATATAGGATCGCTGTGAGTCAGAGCTGACTCAAGGCAGCTAATAACAACAAACATTTGTCTGGTATTCTCTGCTTTCAGCCAAGATCCATTTGACATCAGCAATAATATTCCTTGTTCCACATCCTCTTCTGTATCAGGCTTTAATTTATGTTAGTTCACTGCCAATATAGGGCTACAGTGGTTTTTAAATTATTTTCAGCAAAATTTTACTTGCATATGATATTAGTGCTATTGCTCAATAATTTCTTGGCATAGATGAGTGAGTGCCTCTAGCATGGCATCTGTTTGCTGAAACATCTCAATGGGTATTCCATCAATTCCTGGAGCTTTGTTCTTTTCCAATTTCTTCAGTGAAGCCTTGACTTCTTCTTTCAATATCATTGGTTATTGACCATATGTTACCTCCTGAAATAGATGAACACTGACCACTTCTCTCTGGTACACTGACTGTGTATCCCTTCCATCTTCCTTTGACGCTTCCTGTGCCATTCAATATTTTGCCTGTAGAATCTTTGAATATTGCAACTCAAAGCTTGAATTTTTTCTTCAATTCTTTCAGCTTGAGAAATTCTGAGTGTGTTATTCCCTTTTGCTTTTCTAACTCCATGTCTTTGCACATTTCATTATAATAATTGACTTTATCTTCTCAAACTGGTCTTTGAAATCTTCTGCTCAGCTCTTTTATCTTGTCATTTCCTCCATTTGCTTTAGCTACTCTCCATTTAAGGGCAAGTTTCATAGTCTCTTTTGACATCAATTTTGGTCTGTTCTTCCTTTCTTGTCATTTTGAGTGACTTGCTTTCTTCATGGATGATGTTCTTGATGTCAGCCCACATTCCTCTGGTTTTTGGTCACTGGTGCTCAATGCATCAAATCTGTTCTAAATTCACGAGGGATATTATCAAAGCCATATTTTGGCACTCATGGACTTATTTTAATTGTCTTCAACTTTGACTCAAACTTGCATATGAGCAGTTGATGGTCTGCTCCACAATCAGCTCCTGGACTTGTTTTGGCTGAAGATATTGAACTTCTTCATTGCCTCTTGCCATAGATGTAGTCAATCTGAGTCCTGTGTACTCCATCTGGAAAAATCCACTTATAGCCATCATTTATGTTTTTGAAAAAATGTATTTTCAATGAATAAGTCATTGGTCTTGCAAAGTTCTATCATGCTATCTCCAGAATTATTTCTATCACCAAGGCTATATTTTTCATCTGCAGGTGATTCTTCCTTGTTTCCAACTTTTGCATTCCATAACCAGTGTTCAGTCAATTTCAGACTGTAGAAGTTGGTAGAAATCTTCAATTTTCTCATCTTTGGCTTTTGGTGGCCTGTGCATAAAATTGAATAACAGAATTAGTCTTCCTTGTAGGTGTATGGATATTATCTTATCACTGACAGTATTGCACTTCAGGATAGATCTTGAAACAGTCTTTGTGATGATGAATGTCACAATATTCCTCTTCAATTTTTCACTCCTGGAATAGTAGATCATATGGTTGTCTGATTCAAAATGACCAAAACCAGTCCATTTCACTTCACTAATGCCTAGGATATCAATCTTTGTATGTTCCATTTCATTTTTGACAACTTCCAATTTTCCTAGATTCATACTTCATGCATTCCATGTTCTAATTAGTGGCTGTTTGCATCTGTTTCTACTCATTTTGAGTCATACTACATTAGCCATTGGAGGTTCTAGAAGCTTTACTCTATCCATATCATTAAGATCATCTCTACTCCAAGGAGTCAGATCTTCCCCAGTAATACTTTGAGTGCCTTCCAACCTGATTGGCTTATCTTCCAGCACTATATCAGACAATGTTTCAGGGCTATTCATAAAGTTTTCCAGTAATATCTCAGAAAGTGTTTCACTGCTATTCATAAAGTTTTAACTGGCCAATTCTTTGAAAAATGGATGGCCTCATGCTTCTTCCAAGTCTTTATTGTCTGGAAGCTACACTGAAACCTGTCAACCATGGCTAAACTTGCTGGTATTTTGTAACATCGGTGGGATACCCTCCAGCCTCACAGCAACATGCAAGCCACCACAGAACTAAAAACTGACAGACAAGTTCATCTCCCTTAGTTGTTCCTAAACTCTCTGCTCACTTCTCCACTTGTTTGGGGATCCAGCTTTGAATAAAACCACCCTAGAAGACCTAAGTGCTGCACCCCAACCTACCTGTCCAGTGCCCAGCACTCACTAGGCTGTGTCAAGAGATTTGGAAGACAGCAACCTGGCCAAATGACTGAAAGAGAACCATATTTGTACCCATTCCAAAGAAAGGTGATCCCACAGAATGTGGAAATTATCGAACAACATCATTAATATTACATGCAGATAAAATCTTACTGAAGATAATTCAAAAATGCTTGCAGCAGTATATTGATGGAGAGCTTCTAGAATGCAAGCTGGATTCAGAAGAGGACGTGAAATGAGAGATATCATTGCTGATGTCAGATGGATCTTAGCTGAAAGCAAACAACCCCAGAAAGATGTTTACTTACGTTTTACTGACTATTCAAAAACATTTGATTGAGCAGATCATAACAAATTATGGATAACATTGAGAAGAATGAGAATTCCACAATACTTGTTTGTACTCATGAGGAATCTGTACATAGATCAAGTGGCTGTCATTCAACTAGAAAAAGGGGACACTGCATAGTCTAAAATCAGGAAGGGAGTGTATTAGGGTTGTATCTTTTCACTACACTTATTCAATTTGTATGCTGAGAACATAATCTGAGAAGTTGGATTATATGAAGAAGGACATGGCATCAGGATTGGAGGAAGACTCATTAACAACCTGCAATATGCAGATGACACAGCTTTCCTTGCTGAAAGTTAGGCTGACTGAAACACTTAATGATGAAGATTAAAATTACAGTCTGCAGTACGGATTACACCTCTGTATAAAGAAAACAAAAATCCTCACAAATGGTCCAATAAACAGTTTCACGATGGATGGAGAAAAGATTGAAGTTGTCAAATTCATATTATTTGGTTCTACATCAACACCAATGGAAGCAGCAGTCAAGACATTAGATGATGTATTGTATTGGGCAAATCTGCTGCAAAAGATCTTTCAAGTGATGAAGAGCAAAGAAGTCTCCTGGAAAACTAGGGTGAACCTAACCCAAGCCATGGTATTTTCAATTACCTCTTATGCATGTGGGAGCTGGACAATGAATAAAGAAGACAAAAGAAGAGTTGATGCTTTTGAGTTGTGGTGTCGGAGAAGAATGTTAAGAGTACTTGGAAGAAGGGCAGTCCGAATCCTCCATGGAAGCGAGAATGGCCAGACTTCGTCTCACCTATTTTGATCATGTTGTCAGAAGGGATCATTCCCTGGAGAAGGATATCATGCTTAATAAAAGGAGGGTTAATGAAGAAGGGGAAGGCCCTCAATGAGGTGGATTAACACTCTGGCTGCGACGAAGGGCTTAGATATAACAAGGATCATGAGGATGGCCCAGGACCAGGCAGTGTTTTGCTCTGCTGTACATAGGGTCGCTTTGAGTTGGACACAACTTGAAGGCACCTAACAACAAGAGATGAGTGAATAATTCCAGCATTGCATCCTTTTATTTAAACATCTCAATAGGTATTCTGTCATTTCCTGAGACCTTGTTTTTCACCATTGCCTTCAATTGAACTTCAATATCACCTGGTTTTTTTTTTTGTTTGTTTGTTTGTTTTGTTTTTTAATCACATGCTACCTCCTGAAATGGTTGAATATTCAATGCTCTGAATTTAGAGACCATGGAAGCAGCAATTAAGAAATCAAATGAAGCATTTCACTGGACAAGTCTTCTGCAAAAGACCTATTTAAAGCATTAAAAAGCAAAGATATCATTTTGTGGACTTAGGTGTGCTTGGTCTAAGCCATCTTATTTTCAACAGGTTCAAATGCCTGCAAAAGATGAACAAGGAATAAGGAAGACCAAAGAAGAAATGAGGCCTTTGAATTATTGTATTGGCAATGAATACTGAATATTAACATGGACTGCCAGAAGAACAAAAAAATCTGTCTTGACAAGAGTACTACCAAAATGTTTTTCAGAAGGTAGGATAGCAAGACTTGGTCTCACGTACTTTGGACATATTATCAGGAGGGACCAGTCCCTGGAATAGAAAATCTTGCTGGGAAAAGTAGGGGATCAGTGAAAAACAGGAAGAATTTCAATGACATGGATTGACACCATGGCTGCAATAATGGGCTCAAATAAAGCAATGATTGTGAGGATGGTCCTGGACCAGGAAGTGTTTGTTCTGTTATATACAGGGACATTATAAGTCAAAACCAGCTCCATAACACCAAACAAGAATAACAATGATATTTTGCAATATTTATTGTGCAGAAGTTTTAGAGATTACCAAATATAAATAATAATATATTTCTCCAACAAGATAAAAGGAGAAAAAAAGCTTAGAAAATGATAATTTTATATTTACTGCATATGTAGTGAACAGAGAATCTTTAATAGTTAGAATATTCATTCTAGTCTTCTCTGTACTTTCTAATTTCCTTATATCTACATCTATCTCAGCTACAATTAGCTCATCTAAAAAATGGGGGTAAATCAGTTCTCTGCTTAAATTACAGGGCTTCTGTAAGGATTAAATGAAAATCTTGACTATGAACTGCTTGAGAATAATAAGAAATAATATAAAAATTCAAAATATCCATAATTTTCAAGGTATCCATAATTTCTTGTTATAGCAACTTCTGTTAACTCTGCTTTACAAATAAATATTTTTACTTTTGGCAAGCTTGCTTGCCATTTCTTAGGTAATATTGTTATAAATATAATAGTTGTAGTGCTTTGCCTTTGCCTTTCTTCTCTTCAAACACTCTTCTCTCTCCCTTTTGTCTTATACTGAATCATTTACTAACTGTCCACCATACTTCTTTCTAACAAGTGTCTTTCTACTTTCCCAACACTTATGTCAAATTTAATTTTTGTTTATATATTTATATTTAAGGATATCAAATGAATACATCTGCACAAACTTTCTTATTAAAAGTAATAAAATAAACAACAGTAACAACAGGAAAAAAGCAGTTGTCCCTCTGTCTCACCTGTTAAATTCATTCTCTGCTCTCTAAAGGCAATAGCATATCTTTCTTTTCTGATTCTTTGTTATGCCTTTCCATGCATTTTAATAACAAGTTTATATTGTTCTTTCCTGATTTTTCAGTTTTAGTGGTATGTTTTGACTTCCTGTAAAGAACAACAAATTCAGATATCTCCATCCCCATCATGCTCTTCTTTACTCCCACTACACACACCCATCCCATTCTATCAGATTCTCAATAAACTTATATTATTTTCTTTTCTCTACAGTTATATGTGTGTGTGTGTGTGTGTGTGTATATATATATATATATATATATATATTCCTGTTGTTAGGTGCCATTGAGTACACACCAATTTATAGTGACCCTATCTACAACAGAATGAAACACTGCCTGGTCCTGTGTCAGCCTCACAATCCTTGCTATTCATGAGCCCATCATTGCAGCCACTGTGTCAGTCTATCTCATTGAGGGCCATCCCCTCTTTCAACGACCCCCTACCTTACCAAGCATGACATCCTTCTCCAGGGTATAGTCCTTTCTGACAACATGACCAAAGTAGGTGAGACAAAGTCTGGTCATTCTCGCCTCCAAGGAGCATTCTACCTTCACTTCCTCCAGGAAAGATTTGTTAGTTCTTTTAGCAGTCCATGATAATTTCTGCATTCTTTACCAGTGCCACAACTCAAAAGGATCAACTCTTCTTTGGTGTTCCTTACTCATTGTCCAGCTCTCACATGCATACGAGGTGATTGGAAATATCATGGCTTGTGTCAGGCACACCTTAGTCCTCAAGGAGACATCCTTGCTCCTCAGCACCTGAAACAGTTCCTTTGTGGTTGACTTTCTCAATGCTACACATCGTCTAATGTCCTGACTGCTGCTTCCATTGGCATTGATTGTAGAATCAAGCAATGTGAATTCTTTCAAAACCTCAATCTTTTCTCCACTTATTGTGATGCTACTTATTGGTCCAGTTGTGAGGATTTTTGTTTTCTTTATATTGAGATGTAATCCACACTGCAAACTGTATTCTTCAATCTTCATCAGTAAGTGCCTCAAATTATCCTCATTTTCAGCAAGAAAAGTTGTGTCATCAGCATATCTCACGTTGTTAATGATTCTTCCTCCAATCCTGATGCCATGTTCTTCTTCATATAGTCCAGCTTCTCGGATTACATGCTCAGCATACAGATTGAATAAGTATGGTGAAAGGATACAACCCTGACACACTCCCTTCTTGATATTAAGCCATGCAGTGTCCCCTCTTATGTTTAAATGACAACCTCTTGTTCTACATACAGGTTCCCCATGAGTACAATTAAGTGTTCAGGAATTTCCATTCTTCTCAATGTTATCCACAATTTGTTATGATCCACACAATCAAATGCCTTTGCATAGTCAGTAAAACACAAGGAAACATATTTCTGGTATTCTTTGCTTTGAGCCAAGATCCATTTGACATCAGCAATGATATCCTTCATTCCACATCCTCTTCCTAATCCAGCTTGCATTTCTGGAAGCTCTCTGTCGATATATTGCTGCAAGAGTTTTTGAATTATCTTCAGTAAGATTTTATTTGCATGTGATATTAATGATGTTGTTGATAATTTCTACATTCTGTGGGATCACCTTTCTTTGGAATGGGTAAAAATATGGATCTCTCTACCAGTCAGTTGGCCAGGTAGCTGTCTTCTAAATCTCTTGGCATAGCTGAGTGCCTCCAGCATGGCATGTTTGTTGACACATCTCAGTGGGTATCCCATCAATTCCTGGAGCCTTGTTCTTTACCAATTGCTTAAGTGAAGCTTTGACTTCTTTCTTCAATACCATTGGTTCTTGAAAATACGCCACTTCCTGAAATGGATGAACATCGACCAATTCTTTCTGGTACAGTGACTCTGAGTATTCCTTCCATCTTCTTTTGATGCTTCCTGCATGATTCAATATTTTGCCTATAGAATCTTTTAGTATTGCAACTTGAGGCTTAAATTTTTTCCTCAGTTCTTCCAGCTTCAGAAATGCTGAGCATGTCCTTCCCTTTTGGGTTTCTAACTCCAGATCTTTGCACATTTCATTATAGTAATTCGCTTTGTCTGCTTGAGCTGGTCTTTTAAATCTTCTGTTCAGCTCTTTTATCTTGTCATTTCTTCCATTTGCTTTAGCTACTCTGCATTCAAGGTCAAGTTTCAGAGTCTCTTCTGATATCCATTTTGGTATTTTCTTCCTTTCTCAACTTTTTAGTGACTTATTGTTTTCTTCATGGATGATGTTCTTGATCTCATACCACAATTCTTCTGGTTTCCGGTCATGGGTGTTTAATGCATCAAATCTATTCTTTAGACGGTCTCTATATTCAGGAGGGATAAATTCAAGATCATATTTTGGCTCTTGTGGACTTGTTTTAATTGTGTTCAACTTTGACTTGAACTTGCATGTGAGCAGTTGATGGTCTGTTCCACAATCAGCTCCTTGCCTTGTTTTGGCTGAAGATACTGAACTTCTTCATCACCTCTTGCCACAGATGTAGTCAATCTCATTCTTGGTACTCCATCTGGCAAGTCCATATATGTAGCCACTGTAACCACTGTTTGTGTTGTTGAAAAAAGGCATTTGCAATGAATAATTTGTTGGTCTTGCAAAATTCTATCATGCAGTGTCCTGTATTATTTCTGTCACCAAGGCCAAAATTTCCCAAGTACCGGTGATTCTTCTTTGTTTCCAACTTTTGTATTCCAGTCACCAGTGATAATTAAAACATCCTGATTGCATGTTTGGTCAATTTCAGACTACAAAAGTTGATACAAATCTTCAATTTCCTCATCTTTGGTTTGGTGGTTGATGCCTAAATTTGAATGATAGTGCTATTAATTGGTCTTCCAATTCTATGGCAATAGGTTTGGTTTTGTGTAAGCATATGGATATTATCCTATTACTGACAGCATTGTACCTCAGGAAAGATCTTGAAATATCCTTTGCGATAAAGAATGCTACACCATTCCTCTTCAAACCATCATTGCCGGCATAGTAGATCATATGGTTGTCTGACTCAAAATGGCCAAAACCAGTCCATTTCAGCTCACTAATGTCTAGAATATCAATCTTTATATGTTCCATTTCATTTTTGACAACTTCCAATTTTCCTAGATTCATATTTCATAAATTCCATATTTCAGTTATTAATGGATGTTTGCTGCTGTTTCTCTGCAATTTGAGTCATGTTACATCAGCAAATGGAGGTCCCAAAAGCTTTTCTTTATCCATGTTCTTAAGGTTAGTTCTACTCTGATGAGGCAGCTCTTTCCCAGTTGTGTTTTGAGTGCCTTCTGATCTAAGGGGCTCATCTTCCTTTCCTGTGAGAGAGAATGTTTCTGGGCTATTCAGAAAGTTGGCCAGTAATGTAACAGACAGTGTTTATCTGCTATTCATAAGGTTTTCTCTGGCCACTTCTTGGAGAAGTGGATGGCTTCTTCCTTCTTCTTAGTCTGTCTCAGTCTGTAAGCTGCATTGAAATCTGTGCACCATGGGCAACCCTGCTGGCATTTGAAACACTGGTGGCACAGCCTCAAGCCTCATGGCAATGTGCAAGCCACCAAACTATGACAAACTGACAGACAAGTTCATCTCCCTTAGCTGTTCAAAACCTCTCGGCCCTCCCCTTACCTAACCTGGACCCTACCTGGATCCTGCCACTTTATCATCTCTGGTGTTTCCCCCTTTGCCTGTCTCTGGGGTAGGGCCTGTCTCCCTCCCTTTACCTGGATCCTATAGCTCTTGTCATTTTTCCCATAAAATTTTGTCAGTTTTGCCCATACAATCTTTCAATATTGGAACTCAAGGCTTAATTTTTTTCTTCAGTTCTTTCAGCTTGAGAAATTCTGAGTGTGTTCTTCCCTTTTGGTTGCTAACTCCAGGTCGTTGCACATTTTGTTATAATAATTGACTTTATCTTCTTGAGGTACTCCTTGAAATCTTCTGTTTAGCTCTTTTATCTTGTCATTTCTTCCACTTGCTTTAGCTACTCTCCATTATTGAGAACATACCAGAAAGATGTTTACTTGTGTTTTATTGACTATGCAAAGACATTTGATTGTGTGGATCATGAAAAATTATGGATAACATTGAGAAGAATGGGAATTCCCTCTTGATTGTACTCATGAGGAACCTGTACCTTGACAAGAAGGCTGTTGTTCAAATGGAACAAGGGGATACTGCATGGCTTAAAATCAGGAAGGGAGTGTGTCAGAGTTGTATCCCTTCCCCATACTTATTCAATCTATATGGTGAGCAAATAATCCAAGAAGCTGGACTAAATGAAGAAAAATGTGGCATCAGGATTGGAGGAAGAATCATTAACAACCTGAGATATGCTGATGATACAACTTTGCTTGCTGAAAGTGAAGATAACTTGAGACACTTACTGATGAAGATTGAGGAACACTGTCTGCAGTATGGATTACATCTCAATAAAAAGAGACAAAAATCCTCACAACTGGACCAA
>NW_006922038.1:1068130-1073905 GCF_000298275.1 Orycteropus afer afer
TGCGAAAGAACTCTTTCAAATGCTGAGGAGCAAGGATGTCTCCTTGAGGACTAAGGTGTGCCTGACACAAGCCATGATATTTCCAATCACCTCGTATGCATGTGAGAGCTGGACAATGAATAAGGAACACCAAAGAAGAGTTGATGTTTTTGAGTTGTGGTGCTGGTGAAGAATGCTGAAGGTACCATGGACTGCCAAAAGAACTAACAAATCTGTCCTGAAGGAAGTACAGCTGAGATGCTCCTTGGAAGCCAGGATGGCCAGACCTCATCTCACCTACTCTAGTCCTGTTGTCAGAGGGGCCCATTCCCTGGAGAAGGATATCATTCTTGGTAAGGTGGAGGGTCAACAAAGGAGGGAAAGAACTTCGATGAGATGGATTGATATGGTGGCTGCAACAATGGGCTCAAGTATAGCAAAGATCATGGAGCTGGCACAGGATCGGGTGGTGTTTCATTTGGCCATGCATGGGGTCACTATGAGCCAGAAATGACTCAACAACACCTAACAACAACAACAACAATTCTCCATGCAAGGGCAAGTTTTAGAGTCTCTTCTGACATCCATTTTGGTCTTTTCTTTCTTTCTTGTCCTTTTAATGACTTATTGGTTTCTTCATGGATAATGTTCTTGATGTCATCCTACAATTCCTCTGGTTTTCGGTCATTGGTGTCCAATGAATCAAATCTATCCTTTAGAGGGTCTCTAAATTCAACAGGATGTAATCAAGGTCATATTTTGTCTCTCATGGACTTCTTTTAATTTTCCTCAGCTTTGACTTGAACTTGCATATGAGCAGGTGATGGTCTGTCCACATTCAGCTCCTGACCTTGCTTTGGCTGTATTGAGCTTGCATTGAGCTTTTCCATCACCTCTTTCAACTTATGTAGCCAATCTGATTCTTGTGCTGTCCATCTGGTGAAATCCACATATGTAGCCACCATTTGTGGTGTTGAAGAAAGATATTTGCAATAAAGAAGTCATTGGTTTTGCAAAATTCTATCATGTGTTCTCCAGCATTTTTTCTATCATCAAGGGCATATTTTCCAATTACTAGTGATTCTTCTCTGTTATCAACTTTTGCATTCTAGTCACCAGTGATAGTCATCATGTCTTGATTGCATGTTTGCTCAATTTCAGACTGCAGAAGTTGGTAAAAATCTTCAATTTCCTCATCTTTGGCTTTGGTGGTTGGTGCATAAATTTGAATAATAGTAGCATTAATTGGTCTTCCTTGTAGGTATATGGATATCATCCTATTGCACACAACATTGTACTTCAGGACAGATCTGGAGACATTCTCTGTGATGATGAATGCCACACCATTCTTCTTCAACTTGTCATTTTCAGCATAGTAGATCATATTGTTATCTGATTCAAAATGGCCAAGACAAGTCCATTTCAGCTCACTAAAGCCTAGGGTATTGATCTTTATATGTACCATTTCATTTTCGAAAACTTCCAGTTTTCCTAGGTCTTTATATAATATGCTTCATGTCTTCTGTACTTGCCATTAAATTCTTCCCTATTCATGCAAATTTCCCTCAATATATCTAAACAGATCAAAAATTCTGCTCATTAGATCTTCTGAATGAAGACTGTCTAGAGCTTCCTCACTTGCTCCAATAGGAGCAAGTTAAGTATCAGCCACTTAAAACCCTGTAAAGCTCTGACACACATGGGGTAGCCATGAGTTGGAATTGACTTGATGGCAGCTAGTTGGTTCGTTGACTGGCAATTTCCTATGAAACAATTGGAACAGATATAACATGTATCACTTCCATGCACATTCCATTAGAAAAACTTAGTATATTGTCATTTCTAGCTGCAAAGTTAGTTGTGGATGAATTTAAATTATATTGCTACAGAAGAAGGGGAGAACAGAATTTAATGGCAATTAAAAATCTCTGGGTCTGGGTGACACAAATGCTTTGCAATCAGCTGCTAACATAAATGTTGGCATAAACCCACACAGCAGCTTTATGGAAGAAGAAAGGCCTGGCAAACTACTTCAATAAAGGTTACAGCCATGACAACTCTATGGAGCAGTTCTACTCGACAACATATGGGTTTTCCAGGAGTTGAGAGCCTATCCACAGCAGTTAACAACAATAATACAGAATCTCTGTATAGAGGCCTTCCTAAACTGTCAGGAGATCTTTAGTTGTATGCCCAACTTTGAAAATTGGCCACAATAGAGCTGTTAGAAACATTGGCATTTTTCTGTTGCAAGGCTGGCTATTGGATCAACTGAGTGTTGGCCTGTTGGACTGTTTTTGTCTGTTTTGTCTTGTTTTCATTAAACCCTTATCTTTCCCTTAGGCTAGTCAGACACCTGAGAACTTTTCCATTTTTCTGATCTGATGTCACAAGTCCTCCTGACTGTGTTCCAGAACCATGTTACAGGCGATAAAAGTCATTGAATCTATATGCAATATCCATTTAAATCTTCATTTACTGGTGTGCCCTGGCTCCAACTGTACCTGATGTGGCCCTGGACTTATGTCAGCTATTTTGCCCTCTCCATAAAATAAAACTGTCACTTTATGCAACACTAGGGGAAGAAAACTGACCTGCCTATGCAGTACTCAGAAGCAGCTTGGGATTTTTCTGTCTTCTGATCACACCTTTAAACACTTCTCCAGATTGGTCCTCCATCATGCACACTTGCAGTGTCACAGAGACATTGTGATGGAAACAATGAGTTTTTGGTCTTTGTACTGATGAGAACTAGTGGCATCAGCAGATCTTCCACTGATCTTCAGAAATGCATTCTTCCAGGTCAGTTAATACAGTTTCATCTGCTTTCTGGTGCCAAAAATATTGTTCCTATATTCTTTGGGCTTGTGTGTTTATGCCTTTCTTTTAAAAGAATTCCTTTGTTATCATATTAGTAGAGCTTCAGCTGGGAGCTGAGCACGTTTCCAATCTACCATAGTTTAATTGGAAGTGACCAGCAGTATATGAATTATTTATGCTATCCTATCATTTAAAGCATTCTAGAAACCCTCATTGCCTGCATTGCAGAATGAACCACACTCCTTAGCAGTATATGCAACATTCTTTAAAACTGAGAACCCATTTCCCTTTTGAGACTTTAATTATTTTCTCCCAATAAGGATGACTTCTAGACATAATGAACATCCTACCATTCCCTCAATCCAGTTAACTCTGGTTCTTCTGTGAAGTATCTCCTGACTCTTCTATTCTTGGACAAAACAAATGATTTCTTGCTATTTAATCCCTCCTTTAATACAAGAAAATCGGTGATATTACTTCCTTGATATTACACTGTATTATATTGTTTTTGTTAAGTACATCAAGTCAGTTCCAACTCATAGTGACCCTGTGAACAACAGAATGAAACACTGCCCAATCCTTACATTCTCACAATCTTTGCTATGCTAAAGCCTATCGTTAAAGCCACTGGTCAAACCATCTCATTGAAGGTCTTGCCTTTCTTTGTTGACTCTCTACTTTACCAAGCATGATATTGCTCTCTAAGGAATGATCCCTTCTGGAAACATGATCAAAGTAAGTGAGATGAGGTCTGGCTATTCTTGCTTCTAAGAAGCATTCTGGCTGCACTTCCAGCACAGATTTTTTTTGCTCTTCTGGCAGTCCATGGTATTTTCAGTATTCTTTGCCAATACCACAATTCAAAGGCATCAACACTACTTCAGTCTTCCTTATTCATTGTCCAGTTTTCACATGCATATGAGACAATTGAAAATACCATGGCTTGGATCAGGTATTTGGACCTTAGTCTTCAAAGCGATATCTTTGCTTTTTAACACATTAGAAAGGTCTTTTGGGGCAAATTTTCACTGTGCAATACATCTGATATCCTGACAGCTGCTTCCATGGTTGTTGATTGTGAATCCAAGTAAAATGAAACCTCTGACAATTTCAACTTTCCTCCATTTATCATGTTGCTTCAAGGTATTTTCACTTTCAGCAAGCAAGGTTGTCTCATCTGCATATTGCAGATTGTTAATGATTCTTTCTCCGATTTTCATGTCACATTCTTCTTCATATACAGTCCATCTTCTCAAATTATTTGCTCAGTATACAGATTGAACAAATATTGTGAAAGAATAAAACCCTGATGTACACCCTTTATGATGTTAAATCATGCAGTATCCCCTAGTTCTTTTTGAACAACAGCCTCTTGGTCTATGTACAATTTCTTCTAAGAACAATTAAATGTTCTGGAAATCCCATTGTTCACAATGTTGTCCATAATTTTATATAATCCACACAGTAGAATGCCTTTGCATGTAAAGCACAGGTAAACATCTTCCTGGTATCCCTTGCTTTCAGCTAAGATCCATCTGACATCAGCAATGATAGCCATTGTCCCACATCCTCTTCTGGATCTAGCTAGCATTTCTGGAAGTTCCCTGACAATATACTGCTGTAACCATTTTTTTTTTTTTTTTTTTTTTTTGGTCTTCTTTTACTTGTGTGTGATATTAATGATATTGTTTGATAATTTCCACATTCTGTTAGATAACTTTTCTTTGGAATGGTCATCAATATGGATCTCTTCCAGTCAGTTGGCCAGGTAGCTGTCTTCCACAATTCTTGGCATAGATGAGTAAGCACCTCCAGAGTTGCATCTGTTTCTTGAAACATCTCAGTGGGTATTCTATCAATTCCTGGAGCCTTGTTTTTTGTTTTTGTTTTTTGCAAATTTCATTAGTGCAGCTTGTACTTCTTCTTTCAATACATTGGTTCTTTATCATATGCTACCTCCTGAAATAGTTGAACATCAGCGATTTCTTTCTGGTACAGTGACTGTATATTCTTTCCTTCTTCTTCTGATGCTTTCTGCATTATTCAATATAGAATTCTCAATATTGTAACTTGAGGTTTGAATTTTTTTCTCCAGTTCTTTCAGCTCAAGAAATGCTGACTGTGTTCTTCCCTCTTGGTTTTCTAACTCCAGAGGTCTTTCCACATTTCATTACAATACTCTGTCTTCTTTTGCTACCCTTTCAAATCTTCTGCTCAGCTCTTTTATCTCAATATTTCTTCCATTTGTTTTAGCTAATCTCATTCAAGAGCAAGTTTCAAAGTCTCTTCTGACATTCATTTTTTGTCTTTTCTTCCTTTCCTGTCTTTTTAATGACTGTTTACTTTGTTCATGTATGATGTTCTTGATGTCATCCCATAACTCATCTGCTTTTTGGTAATTGGTGTTCAATGCATCAAATCTATTCTTCAGATAATCTCTAAGTTCAGGTGGGATATACTCAAGTTCATACTTTAGTTCTCATAAACTTGTTTTAATTTTCTTCAGCTTCAACTTGAATTTGCATATGAGCAATTGATGGTCTGTTCCACAGTCAGCTCCTGACCTTGTTTTGGCTGAAGATATTGAACTTCTCCATTGCCTCTTTCCACAGATGTAGTCAACTTGATTCCTGTGCATTCCATCTGGCAAGGTCCACAAGTATAACCACCATTTGTGATGTTCAGAAAAGTTATTTGCAATGAATAAGTCATTGGTTTTGCAAAATTCTATCATGTGATGCCCAGCATCATTTCTATCACCATGGCTATATTTTCCAAGTAACTTTGACTCTTCTTTGTCTCCAACTTTTGCATTCTAGTCACCAACAATTATTAATATATCTTGATTGCATATTTAGTCAATATCAGATTGAAGAAGTGAGTTGTTGTTGTTGTTGTTAAGTGCCGTCGAGTCGTTTCCGACTCATAGCGACCCCATGCACAGCAGAACGAAACACTGCCCGATCCCGCACCAGC
>NW_006922038.1:1078136-1133550 GCF_000298275.1 Orycteropus afer afer
TCGGTAGGGTAACAAGGGAACGTGTTCAGTGCAGATCAGTGAGTAAGCAAATCTTCAATTTCTTCACCTTTGACTTTACTGGTTGGTGTATAAATTTGCATAATAGTAGTATTAATTGGTCTTCCTTGTAGGTGTATAGATATTATCCTGTCATTGACAACACTGTATTTCAGGATGAATATTGAATCTTCTATTTGATGATGAATGCAACATCATTCCTCTTCAATTTGTCATTCCTGGCATAGTAGATCATATGATTGTCTGATTCAAAATGGCCAATGCTGGTCCATTTCAGCTCATTAGTGTCGAGGATATAGATTTTTATGTGTTTTCATTTTGACAAGTTTCAATTTTCCCACCTTCATACTTTGTGCATTCCATGTTCCAATTATTAATGATTGTTTGCAACTGTTTCTTCCCATTTTGAGTCATACCCCATCAACAATGGAGATCCCGAAAGCTGTACTCCATTCATTTCATTAAGGTTGACTGTACTTTGAGGAGGCAGCTCTTCTCAGTCATATTTTGAGTGCCTTCCAACATGATGGGCTCATCTTCCAACACTATATCAGACCATGTTTCAGGAATATTCATAAAGTTTTCTAATACATATCAAACAGTGTTTCACTGCTACTCATAAGGTTGTCAGAGGCCATTTTTTTTTAAGTGGATGGCCATTTCCTTCTTCCCAGTCTGTCTTAGCCTAGAATCTCCATTGAACCTTTCCACCATGGGTGACCAGCTGGTATTTGAAATATCAGTGACATAGCTTCCAGCTTCACAACAACATGCAAGCCACCACAGTATGACAAACTGACAGAAGAGTGGTAGGTATTGTATTATACTTATTGTTTTATATTATTGTATTGCATTATAATTATTTATATATGTATCTGTCAACACCTCTTTTCCATCCTTGCTTTACAAGCTATTGCAGGGTAGATTTTTGGCCTTTTGACTTTGGTATTAGTTTCTGCTAGAAGAGAGGTTTGTATAGGACGTATGTTCAACAGAATATTTGTGGAATAAATTGTTGTATTCTGCAAGAGTATATTGTGTGGGAAAATGCACAAGCATTTGGGCTTGAGCAGTATATTTTGTTTTACTAAATTCTAATGAAACATGTTTACCACTTTGTGATATTTCTTTCCCTGAGGAGAGTAGAAATGGTACCCAGTATTTTAAATACTATAAACTGTCTGAATGACTTCTTCATATTGTTCCAAATGTGCATGCACTTTGTAATGCACACAAATATACACACAGACTTACACTGTTTGACTCTATCATGCTAAGCCCGTGTGGCATTGTGTGGAAACAGAATGAGCACATAATTTGAAGGCACATAAACCAGGGTTGAAATCCTGGTCTATCACTGACTGGCATTAGTTCCAACATCTGACAAAACTAACAGCAAAAAATAAAAATAAAAAATAGTGATAATAACACAAACTTAATTGGGTGGTCATCAAGATTAACTAAATTAAGTTTTGGTCTGATGTTCCTTTTTGCTATAAACTGTGATAACAAATATTGAGTCTCGTATTCACTTAATTCCCTGCTCCCAACCAAACCAAATCCACTACCAAAACATTGATTCCTATTCCCTGCTCCTACTGAGCTTTTAATAGATATTCATTCCTTGAATAAATGAGAGGATGAATTAATTAACACATTATATGTGTTACAAAATGGCAAAGAAGAATTACAGAAAGAATTTTAAAAGTTATTCATAATTATACATTGTTTCCATTTTTAGTAACATTTCTTCATACCTAGTTGCCATCTATATTAGTTTCAGATAATTTTTATAACAAATTACCACTAATGTAGTGACTTAAAACACCACAAATTTATTAATTTATTATTTTATAATTATCAAGGATAGACATCCAAAATTGGTCTCAGTGAGATAAAACCAAGATGCTGGCAGAGTTGGTAGCATAGTGCCTAAGGCATTTGACTGCTAACCAGAAGGCTGGCAGTTCAAACCCACCAGCCACTCTTCAGAAGGAAGGTTGGGCAATCTATTTCCATAGTGATGCCACCCCAGAAACCCAAGGAGGAATCGCTATGAGTCGGGTCCAACTCAACGGCACACAACAACAACAGAAAACCTGATTCCTTGCCTTTTCCACCCTCTAGAGACTGCTCACAGTCCTTGGCTCATGGCCCTATCTTCTAAGCCAGCAATGTGGGGATAAGTCTTTCTCATTCTGCCATCTCTCTGGTTCTGTCTCTTTGGCATCCCACTTCTACTTGTACAGTTGTGATGACATTCAGCCTACCTCATATTCCTTAACATAATCACATCTGCAGAGACCTCTTTGTCATAGAAGGTAACATATTCATAGGCTCCAGGTATCATTAGGATATGGACATTTTTTGATGACCACCACACCTTCCAAGTCATTTGACAGATCTCATCATTGGAGCAACCTTTCTAAAATTCAATTCAGAACATGTCACTCCTCCAGCAACACATAATTTTTCATTACTTTGTTAGTGTCTTCTGGAAACATATGGATGGTCTCATTCATGCTCACTTAAAGCTGCATGTCTATATCCATCCTAACTGTGAGTGAATTAGGAAAATGACATATTTCCTCTCTGTCTTGGTTTCTTCATCTGCAAAATAAGAATGATAATGATTTTTTTTTTTTTTTTTTAAGGTTGCTGTAGGAATATGTAAGATAATGTCATTTATTTTCCTTCCATTCTGGTCCATATTTTTGTGAGCAATTCTACAATTTATATCTTGAAACAGTGATGTCTCATAAGGTGGCCACTAGCCCCATGTGACTATTTAAATTGCAATTAATTAAAATTAAATAAGATTTAAAAATTCAGCTATTGCATCACCCTAACCACATTTCAAGTGCTCAATAGTTATGAGTTACCTATTGGAACTTTGCTCAAAAAAAAAACCTCACTATTATCAAGTCAATTCCAACTCATAGCAACCCTCATTTGTTTCTAAGACTGTAAATCTTTAAAGAAGCAGATTGCCCAATCTTTCTTCCATGGAGTGGCTATGAATTCAAGCCACCAACCTTTTGGTTAGCAGCCAAATGCCTGAACCACTACACCACCAGAGCTCTTTTAGCTAGAAAGTGCAGGTGTAGAACATTTCCATCACTATGGACTTTGAAATACACTTTTACTTTAAACCATTAGGAGATAATCTCAAGTTGAATTGCATAAAATTATTCTTTTTATAATCCAAAACAATAAAATTTGGGGCAATTCTATGTGATGTAATTAAAAATGTTCTATACATCCACTAGTCATTTCAAGCAAAACATGTTCAAGAGGAACTTTCTCAGACTTTCCTTACCCTAAACAATAGTCAGTTGAGAATTAAAATGAACTCTACTTATTCCTTCACTGTGGTGCTTATGTTGTGTGTCAACTTGGCTGGGCCTGGTTGAGTGGCTGGGCAGCTGGTGGTAGTTAATCCCCATGATGAAACTGGCAATCAACTCCATGGTGGGATCTACCACAGCAGCTGAGTAGCTGCCTTTGGAATGTGGTCTGCTTCCTGTATATAAGGAGAAGCCTTGGGAATGGTTGCTCTCTAATGGCACACTTGGACCCTGCATGTAGCCATGTCTTTGTTGAGTAGCCTGTTATGCTCTGCAGACCTGGGGATCTACAATGTACTTGAATTAATGGCCTGCTGTGCAATCTGGTAACATCAGGACTGTGCCTTTTTACTTGACAATCGGGTTTTTCAGCCTCAGCAGCTAGCAGCTGTCTGAATGAAGAAATGCCCTCTAGCTCCAGTGGGCCAGCAGCAGGAGACAGAGCCAAGACTGAGGAGCATTCACCCAGCCCCTAGAGCCTGGCACTTGAACTTGAATTTAAAGCCTTCAAATTGTAAGAATAAACTCCTGTTTGTTAAGGCCATCTGTAGTATAGTAAATTACCTGGTATGGCTTTTCTAGCCATAAGTCTTTGTAAACTCCGTGGTGGAATTTGCTATGAGCAAATGAGGAGCTCCTGATTATAAAAGTTATTCACCTGAGGTATTTCTGTTGGGAGTGGCACAAAGCAATGTTCTGAGAAGTTCACTGTCTCTCAGGTGCTTAGAATTATGATGTTATGATTGGCTAGTTTAGCCATTCTGCCAGGTTCAAAAGGAGGTCTCCTAAAGGCAGAAGTGTCTCTGACTGCTGGCTGAGAAGGATGTGCTGTTGAAAGAAATGTGCTCCTGAGAGACATGCGCCGCTGGGAAAGATATGCAAGAGACATGCATTGCTGAAAGAGACACCAAGAGACACGTACTGCTGGGAGAGAAACTGTGAGAGACTACTGACTGAGAGACGGTGGCTGAGAGAGACTGGGCGTTGTTCCTGAACTTGAATTGTAGCCTTGTGCTTCCCTATCAAACTCCATAATCTGTGAGTTCTGTGTGGACACTCCAGCGAATTATCAAACCCAGCAGAAAAGTGGTGGGTGCTACAGGAGGAATGGTTGGTGCCAGGACTGGTGAAAGGGCTGGAGGGAGGCAGCATGTCTGGCCTTGCAGAAATAGGCCTTGGGCTATTGATGGTGATTCTGTCTTCCTCTTGTGGGGTTAGAGGAGTTCAGAAGATGTGGCCTCATTGCCTCTTTGGCACCATCCCATTTGTGCTATATTCTTGTCAGACCGGCACTAGGTAACCAGAACATTCACTCTATTTCATAGATAGAAATACTATGAGCAATTTCCAAATGAGATTCATAGATGATCTTTCAAAAATCCACAGAGTATTTTCCATAAAACAATAAATGTGTCCTGAAGTTGAAATATGGCATCAGTGAGTTGTTTTTTTTTTTTTTTTTGGTTTTAGCCTGCGTTTGGGATGTTTGCACCTGGAGCTCTTTTCTTTTCTTTTAAATTTAATATATGTACTTAGCATTCCTAAAGATTTCTTGGCAAGCATCAACTTGGCTTTCTGGTATAAAAGTTATGGATTTGGTGGTCATTGTAGGAAAATAAAGGTAATTTTTAGCAATTTTATGGGACACTTAGAGTCTAAGTTTCACATTTTGTGGTCTCTATAAAACTTCATTCAGCCTCATATTAAATTACTCTAAATAGTTTAAACATATTCCTCAAAGTGGGATCTCAATTCTTAGTTCCATATTTGCTTATTATTTATGTCAAGTAGTTGACACAGCTGCATACTGGGGAAAAATAATAGAATGGAAAACATCATGAATACAGGGATATGTTATTATTTTTTTTTTCATTATATCCCCAACATCCCAGCACTTGTCTGTCAGTCTGTCATATTGTCACAGCTTGAGTGCTGCTGTGATGCTGAAAGCTATATCACTAGTATTTCAAATACCAGCAGGATCCCCATGAGGGACAGGTTTCAATGGAGCTTCCAGACTAAGACAGACTGGGAAGGAAGGCCTAGTGATCCATTTTGGAATATTAGTCACTGGGATTCCTAGGGATCACAAAACAAGATTATCCATCACGTTTGCTTTGGACACATCAGGAGGGGCAAATCCTTGGAAAAGAACCTCATGTTTGGTGAAGAAGAGGGTAATGGAGACATGGGAGACCTTCAGTGAGATGATCGCATAATAATCACACAATGGACTCAAATGCGTTGATGATCATGAGAATGACACACTGTTGTACAATGTATTGTCCTGTTGTACATAAGATTGCCATGGATCTGAGTTGATTTGATGCCAGAAATAATGACCTTTTCCAGCACTTAGTAATGCGTCTAATAAGTATTCAAGAAATATTTATAAATGAGCAAAATACTTACTGTTGTTATGTTGTTATGTGCCGTTGAGTCAGACCCAACTCATAGCGACCCTTCCTTGGGTTTCCGAGGCAGTATCGCTGTGGAAGTAGATTGTCCCATCTTCCTTCCAAGGAGTGGCTGATGGGTTTGAACCTCCAGCCTTCTGGTTAGCCGTCAAGTGCCTTAGGCACTACGTTATCAGAGCTCCCAAGCTCTCTTACTGCTTATAGTTAGTAAGTAAAATATTTACTATATCTCTTATTAAGTAATGAAATGAGTAAACTATTTAATGCATCATTCATTAAGTAATATATATTCATATACAGTTAGTTGTATTGTTATAGAAATTTTTCTGAATTATAAACAGTGAAAACATACATATTCATATTTGCGCATTCTGAATGGCAGACATTTAGAGCCCAGGTCTTAGCTTCACATGTTCTGTACCCTCACTTTACAGATGAGTCTATGGATTCCAAAACCAGCATGGCCAAAATATGTACTGGCAGCGAATGAATGAAAAGACAGAAATACCAAAACCACTTCTCAACAATTAATTACAGTAAAAGCTCCCATTTGTATGGTATTGACTGTGTGCCAGGTACTGTTCTTACTGCCTTAAATATGTTGATAGCTTTAATCTTTACAACAACACTTTGAGGTAGGTGCTTTTACTCTTCTCAGTTGCTGGATGAGAAAGATGAAACACAGAGAGTCAAAGTGACTCCCTCAAGTCTCCTAGTTGCAGCAAAAGCAGAATTCAAGCCCAGAGAATGTGGTTCTAAATGCTTCTTAACCATTAGCCATACTAATGAATAAAAAATTAACTACAGAATATCCACACTTTTAGGGAGAGACATCACTTATGTCACAAATACCTGACCTATTATTTGCTTATGAAATCTAGCCCAGGAAGCTGTCAGCACACACTAACACACCGTAACTGACTGGGTTGAATGAAGGAAGAGAAATTGCTACGCACAATCAAGAAAGCAATGCACTTGCTTTTAGTTTAACCTTTTTTTTTTTTTTTTTCCCCCACAACCTGAACTTAAACAGAAGAGATGGGGTAGCATTTTATCCCTGGGTTCCCACTCTGAGTCTCTTCACCTGCCTAGTGTCAGTAATTTGATTCTTATAGGCATGCCTGTATACCTGTGGGAGGAAAAGGAAGGAGGAATCTTTTTTTTTAATACAGTTTCATTTGACTGCAAAGAGGGGTGGGGCAGAGCAGATGACAGCCTCTCTGAATCTAAGCTTTCCTTGAAGAATGGAACTAGATTCCCTTTATAGTACAGAGAATGCTCAGCTTCAAAAGCCTGGAGTTTACTAAAGGATCAGACACTTTTAGGCAGAGAAATCCCTGGACGATTGTCCAAGAAGAGAAAAAAAAAAAGAAAAGCACAATCTTCTTTTTGGCCATGGTTACGACCCCTAAACTATCTCATAAAAGTAGAGAGATGGCTTTGTCCATAAGGAAGTATAGTGCCAACTAATGTGAAGAAATCTGATTTTCCCAAATAAAATAATCATTTTTCTTTCTGTTTTCTTCACATTTTAACCACCAATTCCTTCTACAAAACAGAATACTGTACTCATGCTTCTGTTTCATAGACCAAGGATAAGCACAATGTATGGTTTTCTATATAAAAACTGAAATTCCATATTTAAAAGTAATCTAAGCAAGCTTTCAAAAATGGCACTTAAACAAAAATGAATCCAATCACAAAACCATTTGAAAATGTTCCTTAACTACATGCCCCCCTCTTCTTAACTCCCTAGGTATTTGTAGTTTGAATGTGATTGTATTTTATTTCTCTTCATATTTCATACCTAAGACTACCCTATTTGGTTATTAATGTTGTGGGGGGAAAATCCTCTATTTTGCCCACATGTCAAAAGGGTCAAAAAGTGCTTATTAACCAGGTGTATTCTAAAGATAGATATAAGAGCTTTTGTACACAGTTATGACATGGGCACTATTTTCTTTGGCCATTTGTTTCAGGCGTTTGGGGGTTTTTGTACATTCACCACTGAGCTTGATGTAGTATCTAGAAGGCTGAAGCTGTCACAAGTCTGTGCTCTAGATAAATAAATTATTATTCTGTGTTCAGTTAAGGAAGAGATACTCAAAAAACATAGAGCAACCCCAGGAGCTACAACAACAATGAGGACTCTTCTTTTTTAACATTTGCAAAATACCAAGGGTGTGTATGATACTATACTTCAATATATCATAGTATCAAATGGACTAAGCCAATAGATATCTGCTTTGCATAGGTGATTGTGTGAGGTGCTTATACCAAAATTTCATTGCATGCCAAAGAACCACAAAGCCCTTGAGGTATAGAACAATATGCTTTTATTATTCACATGTCTGACACGGTTTTCTAAATAGCTCTGTTGACCTTGGTTGGGCTCACTCACAAAGAGAGACTGACCTAGAAGTTGATTAATCACTTTAGACACTGATTATTCGTTTCTTCTATACTTGTCACTCATTCTCCTAGAGGTTAACCTGGGCATGTTCTTATGGTAGAGGCACAAGAAAGAATATGCAAGCCCAACCACACAAGAGTTATTCAAACCTCTGAGTCACATGACCAAGTCATGGGTTCACGGATGATGAATTGGGGCCATTGTTTGAATCTACAACATCCATCATTTGGAAGGAAAAATGTAAGATTCTAATTCTAATTGCTGATGAAACTAGATAAACTCTGCAAAGTTAAAAGTCTATGTTTGGATAATTGGCTAATGGACTAAACCAAAAAAACCAAACTCACTGCCATTGAGTCAGATCCAACCCATAGCAACCCCTCCTTGGTTTTCTGTGGCAGTACCATTACAGACGTAGATTGCTCAACTTTCTTTCCAAGAAGTGGTTGGTGGGTTTGAACCACCAGACTTCTGGTTAGCAGTCAAATAAATGTCTTAGACACTATGCCACCAGAGCTCTGACACTAATGGACTAGGCTAGCAAATTGTCTATATAGTATATGCATTACTTGTAGTCTGTGATTTGAATTCTTGCAAAATATTAAGCTGTGATTAGCTATTGTTGTTATGCACCATTGAGTTGTCTCTGACTCATAGTGACCTTACATACAACAGAATGAAACACTGCCCTGTCCTGTGCCAGGCCATAATCTTTGCTATACCTGAGCCCATCACTGCAGCCAGTGTGTCGATCCATCTTGTTGAGGAACTACCCCTTCTTCATTGCCTTTCCACTTTACCAAGTATGATGTCCTTCTCCAAAGAATGGTCCCTTCTGACCAAAGTAGGTGAGACGAAGTCTGTCTGTTCTCTCTTCCGAGGAGCATTCTGGCTGCAGTTCTCCCAGGACAGATTTGTTACTTCTTTTAGCAGTCCCATGGTACTTCCAGCATTCTTCACCAACACCACAACTCAAAAACATCAACTCTTCTTTGGTCTTCCTTATTCATTGTCCAGCTCTCCCATCATATGAAAATACCATGGCTTGGGTTAGGCACATCTTAGTCTTCAAGGAGACATCTTTGCTATTAGAGAAGATATTTTAGACAAAATGAGTAGAATATATAAGGATAAAAAAGAACAATATTTATCATCCAAAAATATTGTTATTTAAGTTGGTTAAACACTAAAAGAATCATTTTTAAAGCAATTTTAATTGCTATTTCTCAAGGACTCCAAACATGAGGTCTTTGGGATTTCTATGACTTCAGCTTCCAGTGCACATTATTCCCTCACATTCTCACATGCTCTCAGTAACTGAGACCTCTGCTTGAATACAAGTTCAGTAGAGTGGTCTTTTCTGATCACCCTACCTAAACGAGCACTTACCTGTCCTGAATGTTCAAATCCTCATCTAGCTCAATCTTTCTCAGAGCTCTTACCACTAGATGAGTTAACAAACTGTTTGGTATGTGCATTTATCTGCCCTCCCACCTCATCCCATGCATGGTGAGGTTTCTGAGAGCAGGGATAATATTCAATCACTCCTTGCTATATTCTAATCTCTAGAATCCTCATAAATGAACCACTGAGCAACATCATGGTAAATGGAGAAAAGATTGAAGTTGTCAAGATTTCATTTTATTTGACTCCACAATCAATGCCCATGGAAGCAGCAGTCAAGAAATCAAATGATATATTGCATTGTGAAAATATGTCACAAAAGACCTCTTTAAAGTGATAAAAAGAGAAGATAACACTTTGAAGACTACAGTACAGCTGACCCAAGCCATGGTATTTACAATCATGTCCTAAGCACATGAAAGCTGGAAAAGGAATAAGGAGATCTAAAGAAGAATTGGTGTTTTTAAATTATGGTGTTGGGTACAAATATTGAATATACTGTGGACTGCCAGAAGAATGAACAGATCTGTCTTGGAAGAAATGCAACCAGAACGATTCTTACAGAGAGCATTTTGAGAATTTGTCTTATGTTCTTTAGCCATGTTATCAGAAGGAATCTGTTCCTGGAGAAGGATATCATGCCTGGTAAAGTAGATGGTCAGCAAAAAAGAAGACGACCCTCAAGGTGATGAATTTACACAGTGACTATGACATTGGGTTCAAACATAACAATTTTGCAGGACTGGGCAGTGTTTTGTCCTGTTGTACATAGGGTCACTGTGAGTTGAAACTGAATCAAACTAACAATAAGAACAATGTCTGAAAAATCCTGGCATACAATGCGTGTTTTCTCCAATTCTTTTACATTGGTTGATTGATTGATTGGCCAAATGAATGAATAAATGACATTAACTAACTGAACATAACCTTGCCACTTTATTTTATAGTCATGCTGTTAAGAGAGATGACTTCATTTATTTTTCTTTTAAAAAATAAGCTTCTTGTGTCTCTATTTCTCATCAGTTACCCTAGACTATTCAGATTTATTTTGTAATTATTTCTTCCCTTTCATTCTCATATACCTTAATAGTTCTCTTTTGGTACTATAAGTTAGGACTAAAGTATCAGTATTTAACTGTACGTGGCTCCTTGGCATATACCGTTGAGTTGGCAAGGTGGTTTTAACTAAATGTAGCTATATTGAATTGTGGATAATAGGCATAAGGTAAAAAAAATAACTGCTTGCCAAATAAGCTGTGGCTGTGATCTATATATAATAATACAAACTAAGTCTTATATAGTATATTTTATTTTGTAAATATTCAAAATTACAAAATGCAGTTTGAGGCCCTATATCATTCTAAATAAAACACAAGGTATATTCTTGAGAAAACATCTTTGTGCTGTTTTAGAGGAAACTTTAGAATTAAATATATATATTTCAATATTCATTACACTTTGAGAACTAAGTCTACTTAACCATCTTGAAGATTTACAATATTAACATCAAAAAAATTGGGAAGGACTTATTTTGTTGAATGCAGAAGTTTACAAACATATTTTACCACAAATCTTTTGACTGTTTCATTTGCTTCTTTAGGATATTTCTTTTACTTGGTGCTTTCTTGTTTGTTTACATTTTACATACAATTTTTCATATTCTGTAAAATATATTTGGGAAAGACTCTTCTGTTCAGGTATGCCATTGCTGGCTTGTATCTCTAATGCCTTTCTTAAATTTAGTGTGGTTTTCTCAAAAGAGTTCAAAGACTCATCATGTATTCCTCTTTAGAAATTCATAGACTATTATTCACTTAATTGAGCAGGATAAACCCCACAGTGGAAACATCTTTAAAGACAATATTCTAAGTTGGTGTTGTCCAGGGATTAAGTGCTTGTTAGGTTCTGAGATTGCAAACAACATGGTAAATAGTCTCTGTCTGTCTTTGCAGATTCACATTCTGTCATTCTGCACCCTGTTTCCTGACCCGAGGGGAGGATCTGCATAGAGTTCATCAGAGAGAATTCTTGTCTTCTGGCTTATGACTGAATTACCAAGGGAAGACCCTGACAGGAGTGGAGAGGCAGGAGTTTGGAGTGAGGAGGAGAGTGAGATCGTAGTAGAGTCTCTATCTCACTCTCTTCTTGATCCAATGATCATTCTTCCCTCTTCCTTTCAGCTATCACCTACCATGATCCCAGGTTTTCCAGTTCCTGGAGCTTCACTATCACTCTTTGGCTTTCCCTCAACCTGCCCACACCTTTGAAAAGTGTCTTTATGAAAACTTCTTCAGTCTTTACAATGCATTAACCATTACTTTCCAAATGGGATGCAAGTGATTTACATAGAATCACATACCTAGAGAGTGGTGGTTGCTGTTGTTAAGTGCCGTCGAGTCATCTCTGACTCAGTGTGACGCTATGCACAGCAGAACAAAACACTACCTGGTCCTGTGACAGATTGACGATCCTCACTATACCTGAACCCATAGTTGCAGCCACTGTGTCAATCCATCTTGTTGAAGGCCTTCCCCTTCTTCATTGACCCTTCATTTTGCCAAGCATAATATCCTTCTCCAGGGAATGGTTCCTTCTGACATGACCAAAGTAAGTAAGAAGACATTTGGCCATTCTCACTTCCAAGGAGCATTCCAGCTGCACTTTTTCCAGGACAGATTCATTAGTCCTGCTAGCAGACCATGGTACTCTTAGTATTCTTTCCAACACCACAATTCAAAAGCATCAAGTCCTGTTCAGTCTTCCTTGTTCATTGTCCAGCTCTCACATGCATAAGAAGCAATTGAAAATACCATGCACTTTAGACTTCAAGGAGGCATCTTTGCTCTTCAGCACTTGGAAGAGATCTTTGGCATCAGATTTGCCAAATGCAATACACCATCTGATGTCTTGACTGCTGCTTCCACTGGTGTTGATTGTAGAACCAAATAATATGAAGTTTTTGAAAATATCAGTCTTTTCTCCAATTATTGTGAAGCTGTTTATTGGACAAGTTGTGAGGATTTTTGTTTTCTTCATATTGAGGTGTAATTCATACTGCAGACTGTAGTCTTTAATCTTTATCAGTAACTGCTTCAAGTCATCCTCACTTTCAGGGAGCAAAGTTGTATCATCTGCATATTGCAGGTTGTTAATGAGTCTTCTTCCAATCCTGATACAATGTTCTTCTTCATATAACCCACGTTCTTGGATTATTTGCTCAGCATACATATTGAATAAGGATGGTGAAAGGATATAAACTTGACACACTGCCTTCTTGATTTTGAACCATACAGTATCCCCTTGTTCTGTTCAACAACAGCCTCTTAATCTATGTACAGAATCCTCATGAGTGCAATCAAGTATTCTGGAACTCCCATTCTTCTCAATATTATCCATAATTTTTTATGATCCATACAATTGAATGCTTTTGCATAGTCAATAAAACAGAAGTAAACATCTTTCTAGTATTATTTGCTTTCAGCTAAGATTCATCTGACATCAGCAAAGATGTCCTTTGTTCCATGTCCTCTTCTGAATATAGCTTGCATTTCTGGAACTCTCTGTCAATGTACTGCTACAATTGTTTTTACTTGCGTGTGATATTAATGATATTTTTGGATAATTTCTACACTCTGTGGGATCATCTTTCTATGGAATGGGTACAAATATGGATCTCTTCCAGTCAGTTAGCCAGGTAGCCATCTTCCATATCTCTTGGCATAGCTGAGTGAGTGTCTCCAGCACAGCATCCATTTGTTGAAATGAGAATTTTCTCAATGAGTATTTTGTCAATTCCTGGAGCTTTGTTCTTTGCTAGTTCCCTCAGTTCTTCCTTCAATACTATTGGTTCTTGAACATATGCCATCTCCTGAAATGGATGAATATAGACCAATTATTTTTGGTACAGTGACTCTGTGCATTTCTTCCATCTTCTTTTGATATTTCTTGCATCATTCAGTATTTTTCCCATAGAATCTTTCAGTATGACAACTCAAGACTTAAATTTTTTCCTCAATTGTTTCAGCTTAAGAAATGCCAATTGCATTCTTCTCTTTTGGTTTTCTAACTCGAGGTCTTTGCACATTTCCTTATAGTAACTGGCTTTGTCTGCTTGAGCTGGTCTTTGAAATCTTCTGTTCATCTCTTTTATCTTGTCATTTCTTCCATTTGCTTCAGCTACTCTCCACTCAAGGGCAAGTTTCAGAGTCTCTTCTGACATCCATTTTGGCCTTTTCTTCTTTTCTCATCTTTTTAATGACCTCTTGCTTTCTTCATGAATGATGTTTTTGATGTCATCTAACAATTCCTCTGGTTTTCAGACATTGGTGTTCAATGCATCAAATCTATTCTTTAGATGGTCTCTAAACTCAGGAGGTTGAGCTCTGGTAGCATAGTGTCTAAGGCATTTGACTTATAACCAGAAAGCTGGTAGTTCAAACTCACCAGTCACTCCTCAGAAGGAAGGTTGAGCAATCTACTTCCATAGTGATCCTCCTCAGAAACCCAAAGAAGGGTCACTATGAGTCGGGCCCAGCTCAACGGCTCATAACAACAACAACAACAAATTCAAGAAGGATATTATCACAGTCATATTTTGGCTCTCATGGACTTGTTTTATTTCTCTTCAACTTCAATTGGAACATGAATATGAGCAGTTGATGGTCTGTTCTACAATAAGTTCCTGGCCTTGTTTTAGCCAAAGATATTGAACTTCTCCATTGCTTCCTGCTACAGACGTAGTCAATCTCATTCCTATGTATTCCATCTGGTGAATTCCACATGTACAGCTGTTGCTTATGTTGTTGAAAAAAGGTATTTGCAATGAATAAGTCATTGGTCTTGCAAAACTCTATCATGAGATCTCCAGCATTATTTCTATTATCAAGGCCATACTTTCCAACTACTGGTAACACTTCTTTGTTTCCAGTTATTTTCATTAAAACTTTTTGGCTCTGCTGAAACTTGTACACCAAGGGTAACCTTGCTGGCATTTTGTAACACTGGTTGCATAGCCCCCAGCCTCACTGCAATATATAAGATACCGCAGGATGATAAACTGACAAACAAGTTCATATCCTTTAGTTGTTCCTAACCCCTCTGTACCTGCCTACCTCAGGCCCCATCCTTAAAATAGAGCTTCCCCAAAGTGAAGAGCAGCCCTTAATCCCTGTAGAGAGTAAAGCATCCAGAATTTGAGCCCAGGACCATCTGAACCAAAGTCAACTCTCTTCATCATTCCTATGGACTGTATATGGTTGAGAATATTGGTGTACGGATCTCTGGTAGTGGGGTGCCTAAGGCATTTGACTGCTAACTAGAAGACTGGTGATTCAAACCCACCAGCTACTTCACAGAAGGAAGATCAGGCAATCTTCTTTCCTAAAGATTTACTGCCTTGGAAATCTAATAAGGATCGTTATGAGTCAGAATCAATTTGGTGGCAGTGAGTTTGGTTTTTTTGGTTTTGTAAATTTTGGGTTTTTATTTCCTTGTTTGGAAGGAACGTTGGGTAGTCTACTTCTATAGTGATATTGCCTCAGAAACCCAAGGAGAGATCACTATGAGTTGGATCCAACTCGAGGGCAGTGCATGCATTTCCTAGTTAAATAATGGCCAAAAATAATAATACAATAAAAGAAATAGTAACAACATTTTACAATGTTTGAGTATTTCCTGTATACTAGAGCTGAGTGTCATACATACAAGAGCTAAGGAGCTCTGATGGTGAAGCGGAAAAAGCACATGGCTGCTAACCAGAGGCCAGCCGTTTGAACCCATCAGCTGCTCCACGGGAGAAAGATTAGACAGTCTGTTTCTGTAAAGATCTACAGCCTTCGAGACCTATGGCTGTTGCTATGAGTTGGAATTGACTTGATGGCAGTGGGTTTTGGTTTCACTAGATACAAACAGTTTCTAACATTTGAAACTTCACCACAAGCCTGTGAAGTGGATACTGTTATTATGTCTATTTTTTGGATGAGGGAAATAAGGCCAAATTATTGTTCAATATCATACCTTCAGTGAATAAAACATGAACTGAGGCAGTCTATACAAAGAGACTAAATTTCTACTCACTAGATACATGGATAATGCCCTCATCTATGTGTTATTTTCAGTACAGTTGTTATCCATAGTGAAATCAAGTTAATACTATGTACATTTTGCACCATAATACCTCCTGTCCTCTTCCTAGCCTCCTGAAATCAACACCTTTCAGCCATTTTTGTGTAACTTTCACTATAAGGAACATACAGAGAACAGACTATATAGTTGCCTGAGTCCATTAGAAAGCACAAATCATTTAAGAAGAAATGGTAAATATGTAAAAAAAGTTGGAGCAAAAAAGAAAGTACATCCATGATATTTTTAAATTTCACAAAATGCATTGAACAAAACTTTAGCTCTGATTTTGGGTAAAGATGTCAAAAAGTACTCATTATTAAATGACATTTAGGCACTTGAATATTTTTGCCACCTGTCATCTTGCTTCTTCTCACCTGTATTAATGACATTTATCTCTGTTGACATCCTGATTATAATGTTATCACTGCTTTTCAGTTATTTCTACTAACCCATGACAGCTTTCTTTATTTACATGCCATTAGTTTGACATTTATTTGCTTTCCTTAATTTGTGTTTAAATATGAATTCCTAAAATCTGCCTTGATTATATGGTATTGCTTAGCTGGTATCACTCATTACCTTTCAGTTTATTCTCAATAGAAAGTAGTTAGTGATATCCATTTAGCCTTTTAATAGTTTTTATGTTAGTATTAACAGTAAGCAATGCCCTGGGCAGTGGTTTTCAACTTGAAGTTTGAAGGTACCAAAATAAGCAACTACTCTTTATTTTTCCCAAAGACACATGGACCATTGTCATACCATGACCACATCCTTAATTTTAGAAATTCTGATATGTGAGAGGAATAAGTTCCCAAACATGTCTATTGAGATCTTATGCATGCCACAAGCATGGCTATGCATGCCTAGTATATCTTATGGTGAAAACATTAAATTGAATTCTGAATTGACTTTCCAAAAATCATAGATTCACACAGTGTGGTTATCATGGCAGGAAAGAGAACCTGACTAAAAGGGGAGGAGAAGAAAAGAGAAAACAAAGCAATGTTTGCAGCAAGAAAACTAAAAATCTCACTGCCATCAAGTCAGATCTGACTCATAAAGATTCCTCCTTAGGTTTCCAGGGTGGTATCACCAAGGAAGTAGATTGCCCAAACTTTCTTCTGAGGAGTGGCTGGTGGATTTGAACCACCAGCCTTCTAGTTAGCAGTCAAATGCCTTAGGCACTATGCCACCAAAAATTGAAAGAAAATGGAGAGAAAAGATGTCAAGCCTAGGACCTAAGTCAAGCCTACTGTCAGGTGGTTGAATACACCAAGTTCTCTCCCTGAATAGCTATAATGGATTGTTATGAAAAACAAATGAGAAAATGTGTTCAGCAAAGTGCCCAGCATAGAGCGCATGCTCAATAAACATTATATTATACATTCTATGATAGCAATGGAAATCCCAGTCCATATAGTATAAATATTAGCTTAAGTATAACAAATTACCTCAGAAGGAAGGTTGGGCAATCCTACTTCCGTAGTGATATTGCCTCGGAAACCCAAGGAGGGGTCGCTATGAGTCGGGGCTGACTCGACGGCAAATAACAACAACAACAACATAACAAATTACAGTTCTGTAGGAAGCCAATGATTGAATACAGGCAATCTCATGTGCTACAATCTAGTATTATTATTGTAATTCACTGAGTCAATTCTGAGTCATAGCAACCCCCATTGGGTTTCTCAGGCAGAAAATCTTTAAGGAAATGGATTGCCCCATCTTCCTTCCACAAAGCATGGCTTTGAACTGTCAAGCTTCCTCTTAGCAGTGATATGCCTTAGTCACTGCACCACGAGAGCTCCTAATTACAGGGCAGATTTTTAATACTTTATCATATGTATTTTGGCTAAGGACAATAACCATGGAGGGGATGAACCCTTTCTTGGTAATAAGATGTGTTGAGTTATTCTGAGTTCATTCCTCAAACTCAGCATTTACTCAACTGAATATTTCATCTCCAATCCACCAAGCTAACTTCTCAGTGTGGTCAGGCATGGTTGCTTTTTGGCTTCACCTGTCTCCTGCTTTGGCAGAAACAAGTCATAGAAATCTATAGGACTCTCCTGACTTTAGTGGCTGCTATCTTTGGACCTTACCAAAAATAAATAAATAAATAAATACTCTTCAGTTCCCAAGAAAGCAGGGGAAATCTCTTCATAACCTACCTTATGCAGAACAGTTCTACTCTGTATACATAGTGTCAACATTGTTGTTGTTGTTGTTGTGTGCCGTCTAGTCAGACCCAAATCATAGCAACCCCTCCTTGGGTTTCCGAGGCAATATCGCTAAGGACTAGTGGACCATGGAAGACCTTAGCCTCTATGATTCGGAAACCAGAAGAACTAGATGGTGCCTGGATACCATGCCAACCATTCAGAAAGAGATCAAAATTGGAGATTCTGGATAGAGTGGGAGAAAAGTGTGGAATAAAACTCAAAATCATACAAAAGACAAAGACAAAGTCTGAGAGAGACTGGTGGAACTCCTAACTATGGCTCTTAGTCTGTCTGTCCAGGCTGGAAATGAGCTCACTGCCATGGCTCATCTTTCAGCCAAACAATAGACAGACTTATGAAGTGAACAATGACACCAGAAGAGTAAGTACTTCTTAGAGCAATCGACCATAAGAGATCAAAAGGACAGCATTTGCCTGGGTATAAATCTCAGAAGGCAGGAATGGATAGGAAAGGACAAGGGGAAATGGTGATCACAAGGATGTGGGAGGAGTGCTGCTGCATCATGGGCATCGCAGTCCGTGTCACCAAATAAAATGTGTATGACCTGTTGAGTGGAAAACCAATTTGCTCTGTAAACTTTCACCAAAATCACAATACAAAGTTAAAAAAAAAAAAAGTCTTCATAGACTTTCAACTAAGGCCAGTGTAACAAGGAAATAACAGCCTGGGTAGCAGGATTTCTAGAATATCACAGAAGAGCCAGGTTCTCTAGGTTATTTTAAATTCTTTGACTTAAAATGTGTGCTTTCTGGACTTTTCCATCTCATAATGCAAACTGAAATTTAAGGGGCCTTGGGAATCATTTTCAGCTAACGCTTTGACAGGATGACCCACATTGCTATGAAAGCAAAGGCAGATGGGAACATGGCTATGAGTACTCCATGGTGATAACAAACAACAAAGGAAAATATTTGTAATGATCAACATGTACATTTCTGAGGACTGCTTTAAAGTGCTTTATATTAGTAATTTCTTTTGATTTTCAGTTATCCCACATTATTATCTCAATTTTCAAAAGAAGAAAACTATGCCATTAAGTAATTTGCCCAAGATCACACATTCCAAAGGCCTAGCCAGAACTCAAATAATGATCTTATTCTAAATCCCTTAGATTTCTCATATCTTGTAACATAATCAGTATACATGTGTTCTCTTAGATCATCTGCAAAAAAGTCCCAATAAAAACCTATTGCCATCGAGTAAATTCCAACTCATAGAGACCTCCACTGGAGTTCTCCATTGGAAGTATATTGTCTCATCCTCCTCACAGAGAGCATCTGATGGATTTGAACCACTGACCATCTCGTTACCAGCCAAATGTCTTATCTGCTATACCATGAGAGCTACTCTGGTAATTTGCAAGTATTCATAAATGTTTTTCATACTTAGACTCATTTTTCATTTGGTGATTTACTAGGTATTTATTTTGTCTTCAATATGTTTTATTTTTTTCTGATTCAAGAGGAAAAAACAAAAATTCATTTACTCATTCACTTGTCAGTATGCTGAACAAGCATTTAGTGAACATATTAACTGTGCAAGAAATTCTGCTGCCAACACTGCCTCAGCCTTCAGAACAGTCAAATGTAATCGTGCAGAGACAATGAGACACATACACTACTCTGGATCTAAAATATCGATGGTCTTAGACACCACCTCAATGCTTGTTGTTGTTGTGGTTAGGTGCCATCAAGTCATCTCCTACTCATAGCGACCTCATGGACAACAGAACGAAACACTGCCTGGTCCTGTGCCAGCCCCACGATGCTTGATATACCTGAGCCCATTTTTGCATCCACTGTGTCTATCCATCACATTGAGGACCTGCTCCTTTTTCGCTGTTCCTCCACCTTGCCAAACACGATATCCTTCTCCAGGGAATGGTCCCTCCTTACAACATGACCAAAGTAGGTGAGATGAAGTTTGGCCTTTCTCATTTCCAAGGAGCATTCTGGCTGCACTTCTTCCAGGACAGATTTGTTAGTTCTTTTAGCAGTTCATGGTACTTTCAGCTTTCTTTGCCAGCACCACAACTCAAAAGCATAGTCTCTTCTCTGGTCTTCCTTTTTCATTGTCCAGCTCTCATGTGCATATGAGGTGATTGAAAATATCATGGTTTGTGTCAAGTGCACCTTAGTCTTCAAGGAAACATCTTTTCTCTTCAGCACTTAAAAGAGGTCCTTAGCAACAGATTTGCCCAATGCTGTACGACATCTGATATCTAGACTACTGCTTCCATGTTGATTGTAGAACCAAGTAATATGAACTCTGACAACTTCAAACTTTTCTCCATCCACTGTGAAGCTGTTTACTGGACCAGTTGTGAGGAGTTTTGTTTTCTTTATATTGAGGTGTGATACATATTGCAGACTGTAGTCTTCAATCTTCATCAGTAACTGTTTCAAGTCATCCTCACTTTCAGCAAGCAAAGTTGTGTTGTCTGTATAACATAGGTCATAGGTTGTTAATGAATCCTCCTCTAATCCTGATGCCATGCTCTCCTTCATATAGTCCAGTTTCCCAGATTATTTGTTCAGCATACAGCTTGAATAAGTATGGTGAAAGGATACAACCTTGACACACTCCCTTCTTGATTTTGTACCATGCACTTGTTCTGTTCAAATGACAGCTTCCTGGTCTATGTACAAGTTCCTCATGAGCATAATTAAGTGTTCTGGAATTCCCATTCTTTTCAATGTTATCCATAGTTTCTTATGATCCATACAATTGAATGCTTTTGCATAGTCAATAAAACCCAAGGAAATATCTTTCTGGTATTCTTTGCTTTGACCCAAGATCCATCTGACATCAGCAATGATATCCATCATTCCACATCCTCTTCTGAATCCAGCTTGCATTTCTGGAAGTTCTCTGTCAATATACTGTTCTAACCATCTTTGAATTATCTTCAGTAAGATTTTACTTGAGTACATTATTAATGATATTGTTTGATAACTTCCATGTTCTGTGGGATCACCTTTCTTTGGCATGGGTACAAGTATGGATCTTTTCCAGTCAGTTGGCCAGGTAGTTGTCTTCCAAATCTCCTGGCATAGCCGAGTGAGAGTGTCTCCAGTGGGGCATCTGTTTGTTGAAACATCTCAATGGGTATCCCATCAATTCCTGGAACCTTGTTTTTCATCACTTCCCTCGGTGCAGCTTTGACTTCTTCCTTCAGTACCGTTGGTTCTTGTTCATATGCCACCTCCTGAAATGGATGAACTTCAACCAATTCTTTTTGGACAGTGACTTTGTGTATTCCTTCCATCTTCTTTTGAAGTTTCCTGCATCCTTCAATATATCACCCATAGAATCTTTCAATATTGCAATTTGAGGCTTAAATTTCCTCTTCAGTTCTTTCAGCTTGAGAAATGCTAAGTGTGTCCTTCCCTTTTCGTTTTCCAACTCCATGTCTTTGCACATTTCATTATAAAAATTGACTTTGTCTTCTCGAGCTGCTCTTTGAAATCTTCTATTTAGCTCTTTTATCTTGTCATTTCTTCCCTTTTCTTTAGCTACTCTCCATTCAAGGGCAAGTTTCAGAGTCTCAATGCTAATGATTCCAAATGTATAAACCCAGCACTGGCCTCTCCACTGAAGACTGGAGAGATATATGCAAGTGTCTGCTGGATATCTCTTTTTTACATCCAAAAGACTAAAAAGTTCACATAGGCAAAACAGATCTCTTTATACACCATACTCCCCTACTCTCCAACACTATTTCTCTCCTCTTCACAATCACTGGAGAGTAAAGCCATTCACCTGGTTACTCCTGCCAAAATGAAGCAAGCATCTTTGCATCTTCTTTATGTCTCATCTCTTGTATGCCAATCCATCAGTAATTCATCTCAATGTCACTGTCTGACTACATTCTGGGTCTAACTGCTCTCTAGCTCCATTCCTAAATATCTACTTTGAACTACTATCATCTCTTCTCATGTCTGAACTTCTCTAGACATTTACTTAAATTCCTGAAATAACTCCTTTCCATTTACATCCTGACCATATTTTTATCACTTGCTTTCATATTATTTTTTGCAAATTGTAACACTTGAATATTTTGCTGTTTCCATTGACTATTTTTTCTTCTTTCTTTTAACTATGGATCACAATCCTCTATTTCTTTTCAGGTCTAGTAATTTTTATTGTATACTGGACATTGTAGATGTTGTGTTTATAGAGATTCTGAATTCTATCATTCTTTGAGGAGTGTTGATTTTTATTATAGCCAGCAGTTAAGTTACAGGTTTATCACCTTGAATTTTGTTTTATATTTTGTTAAGGCAGATGTGTTTTAGTTTTGCTCTTATTTATACGGCAAATATCACAGACCTGCACCTCATCTAGGACTCTATCCTGGGAGTTTGTCTTTGCCCTTAAGTTGTGGCCCCTCTAGGGTTTGAGAGGAAATGCTAAATTCACTCAGATCCTTTATTTAGGGTGGATTTAAATGCCGGTTTCGGTGTCCTGTGCTGCTGGCAGAAGCTAAAATTTCTGCTCAGCTCTTTCAGCCTTGCATTCCTCTAGGATTATTGGAATCTCTCTATCACATAAATGTGCAGTTTAGGAGACATCCACGTCTATGAGGGAGGTGCATATGCAGATCTGGAGTCACCTCCTCTGTAACCCCTATCTTGTCCAGGATTACCTCCATGCCCAACTTTTCTAGCAGCCAAACAACTCCTTTCTACTTTACCTTAAGCCAATGAGACTGCAATATTGTACTTGAGGCTTAACCAACCAACTCTACTGTGTGCACTGAGGAGTGCCCTCAGAGAGCAAAGTCACGTTGTGTACGTGTGTGTATGTATATGCATACATATACATATACATATACATATATATAAACACACACAAATATTTATATAGATTCAGGTTACCTCCATTTTCTGCATGCCTTGCTTTTCTCACCAAAACCTTTAAATTTTTTTTGGAATGTTTTGTCCAGATTTACAATTGTTATTGTACGGAGAGTCCTGTCAATACTGGAACAGAGCTCTTTCATAATGTTTTGTTTTTGCTGTTATTCTAATGTGAAACATATCATGGCGCTTTCCTTTAATGAATTTTACAACTAACATCTCTATTCAGTTGGATTAAAATCTTAGCCCATGGACTATATGAGGGCTTCTCAATCTTGCCATCACAATGAATTAACAAAGAGCTTACCAATGTCTTGGTCATACTTCTAGAGATCTGTAAATCTCCCCAACGAATTCTAACAACCAAGGATTCAAACCATCATGTAACAAGTTTTCCCCTGCCTACTGCTACACTTTCTCTCAATCAGTGTCTTCCTCACTTACTGTGTTCCAGGCATGCTGACATTGTGTCTGTTGTCTATGTCCAAAACACAAAACATTACCTGCACATACTCTTTCCACTTCCTGAAATTCTTTGCCCTCATATTGTTTGTATTCATCTCCACAGAGAGAGAATTTTCCATCACTTAGCAACATTAATCACAAAATATCCACATAATTTTTTTAATTATGACATTTTCATCATAACACCTCTTACAATCAGAAACTATCTTATATGTTTATTTATTTTTACTTATTAAATACCTGTTATCTACCACCAACACACAGCATAGTGGAGTCTTTATGAAAGGAGAGAACTATTAAAATATTCTCTCCAGAGTGAGTTGTTGCGCCTGTGAGCTTGGAACCATGGTCATGGGGGACACCAAGCTCAATTGGCATAATATACTACACAAAAACTTTGTTCTATATCCTACTTTGGTGACTAGTGACTGGAGTCTTAAAAGGTTGCCAGGGGCCATCTAAGATGCAACAATTGGTCTCTCCTCATCTGGAGCAAAGAAGAGAAGAAAACCAAAGATTCATGGAAACCATTAGTCCACTGGACTGGTGGTACTTGCACACCTCAGCCTGCATGACTGTGAGATTAGAAGAACTAGATGGTGCTTGGCTACCACTGTCAACCACTCGGAAAGGGATCAGTATAGGAGATCCTGGATAGAGTTGGAGAAAAAGGAGGAACAAAACTCAAAATTATAAAAAATGACCAGGCAATAGTGGTCTAATAGAGATTGGAGAAACCCCTGAGATTATGGCCCCTAATCACCCTTCAGTCCTGAAATTGAACTCACCCATGAGGCTTGCAGCCAAACAATAGACAGGCATTTAAGGTGAACATTTACACCAGGTAGGTACACGCTTGTATTAGTTAAGTTTGTGCATCAACTTGGCTGGGCCTGGTGGAGTGGCTGGGTAGCTGGATGTAGTATTCCCCATGAAGAGACTGGTAATCAACTCCATGATGGAATCTACTGTGAGCAGCTGAGTAGCTGCTTTAGGGCTATGGTCTGTTTCCTGTGTATAAGGAGAAGCCTTGGGGAACAGTCTCTAGCTTATGACATGCTTGAACCCTGCATATAGCCATGTCATTTTTCAGCAACCTGCCATGTTCTGCTGACCTCGGAGCTTTCAGGCTTGTTGAAATGAGTCCTCCTTGTTACTGAGGACTTGGGATTGTCAGCCTCAGCACCCAGCAGCTTAGTGAAGAAAAGCCTCTAGCTTCAGTGGGCTGAGAGGCAGGGCTATAGCCCAAGGTTTAGGGGCTTTCATGTAGCCACGAGAGCCTGGCACTTTGAACTTGGACTTAAACCTCCAAACTGTAAGAGAATAAACTCCTGTTTGTTCAAGCCATCCCATTTGTGATATATTCTTGTCAGAGCAGCACTAGGTGACCAAAACAGAATATGGTACTGAGAGAATGGAGTGCTGCTCTGACAGATACCTAAAATGTAGAAACAGGAATGGAGTGTATCGTTGACACGAGACCCCAGCAGAAAGACCCTAGCATGTGGCATGAGAGATGGCAGGAGCAGAGTCAAGAGAGCCAGCATGAGACAGCGACAGCCTTACCAGCCCATGAAGGAGAAAGCTGGATGCCATTGCACAGGTGGCTTCCTGGTGGAGTGGGTTGCCTTTGGGCATTAATTGGTAGAAGAGACTGGCGTGAAATGGAGTAGCAGGTTGGCCAGCCAACAGAGCAAGAAAGCTGGATGCTTTTGGGGCAGGAAGATTTCTAGCAGGGTGGGTTGCCCTTGGCATTAGTTGGCAGAAGTGGACAGACCAAGGAAACAGGAAGCAGAGCTATATCAGCCTCAAAAGGTAGGACCATGGCCTCTGGAGGTGGAATGACCATAGCTCCCTAGCTTTCAAAGAGTTAGACCTTCACCAACTTGGTTCTGGAGTGTGGGACTGCTTGTTCACGTGAGCTAGTGGGGTGGAGCCATAGCTGCTGCCCAAGAGAGAGGGGGCAGGGCTACTATGCCAAAGAGATAGAGGAACAGGGCCCACCAGGCCAAGGGGGTGAGGTCACCACTCAGGGACTATGGAATTCGAGCCACCCAGTGAAGGAGATCTGTACAGATGCCACACGTTGATGATCTGTACAGGTGCCAAGTTGACAAGGGGTGGAATTGTGGTGGTTAAGTTCGTGTGTCAACTTGGCTGGGCCTGGCTGAGTGCCTGGGCAGCTGGATGTAGTATTCCCCATGATGAGACCGGTAATCGACTCCACGGGGACTGTGCCTTTTCACTTGTCAACCTGGGGTTTGTTAGCCTCGGCAGCAGCAGCTGCCTGAGTGAGGAGATACCTCTAGCTTCAGTGGACCAGGAGCAAGAGGCAGAGCTGAAATCCAAGGTCAACAGGTTTTCACCCAGCTGCTAGAGCTATTTAACTTTTTATGTATATATTCTGTCCACTATGCCTATAATATTTGAACAATTGGAATATAGGAGGTACTTGTACAATTAATAATAAAATGTATGAGCTAATGAAAGGTGATATATAAGAGAAGTACAAGAAAGGTGTGTGGAAATCTGTTGTTAATATAAATATCCAGTTCATGATGAAGCATTGGCTATCATTGGCTTTTTAGGATCCTTGTTCTGTTTTTATCTTGTATACATATGAGGAGTGCCTGACCTACCTGCCACTTCTCGGAAGGAAGGTTGGACAATCTACTTCCGTAATAATACCACCTCGGAAACCCCAGGAGGGGTCTCTATGAGTCGGATACCACTTGACAGCAGTGAGTTTTTTTTTTTTTTTGTTTGGTCTTGGATGATGCAAATGGTCACTGTGCTAAGCTGCTAATGGAAAGATTGGAGGTTCCTTTCTGCCCAGAGGCGCCTCAGAAGAAAGGACTGGTGATCTGTTTCCAAACTATCATCTAGTGAAAACCCTAGGGAGCACAACAGAATCAAAAAAGCAACTGTTTAGTTTTGTTTGTTTTTATACCTATGTGAAGGTAACCCAGGTCCTGAAATTGGCGTGTTCACGTACCCCGTATTTAATCTCTAAGTATTAATTTAGTGGCCAGTTATAGTCACCATATAACATTTAAGTTAAGAGTTCTAATTCAGAGCCACATAAAGGCAATGTTTCCACTGGATGACTGAAAAAGGGTGCCTCTCTATTTCCTTACTCACCAACTCACACCAAGTCTTTCTCTAAGAAAACAGTTGCAGAAATTGCATTGAAGACCACTTCAACTTCATTGCACCTAACTTGACTTGGGTTCAATGCTAATGGCAAAATTCAAAGAGATGAAGGCAAAATGTTCTCTTTCGCAACACATGAAAGCATCATTTGCAAGCGTCTCTTTCTAGCTTCATAAATAAAATGAGGAGCAGTGAGTTGATATCCTCATGAACAACTAAATTGTAGATTGCCAGAAAGTTCGTTACTATGTAGATCTAAGTTACTTCTCTGTCACCTACACGTTGGTGCAAGCTCCATAAGTGAAGGATACAGATGACATCTCTTTGTGTACAAGATCATTCAAGTGAAGCCAACAAACATATCTACTCTTAATCTTCTCTCAATAATTTTGTTCAGAACCATTATGAGATCAAAAGAGGACATGAAATCTGGACCCCACACGTTTCTGTTTTTCTCTTTCTAGATGCTTAAATGGAAGGACTGACACTTAAAATATGACCCCTTGTAACTGCACATGAGATCTGACCACCAAGTAAAATGCATTCACTCCACAGGATCACTGAAGCCATAGCTATCCCTACACCGAGAGAAAGGTGGAATTTCTTTACATTAAACTTAAAGAAATCTGAGGAATCATATAGCTTGCTTGTTTAATTCATTATTTCTGACTGTACCAGCAATCTGATTTTTTTTTTTTTTTAATAATCCTTCAGAAAGCAAATACTCCAAGACAGAAAGCAAACAACCCAAGAAAAACAGCTCTCCAGTTGCACTGATAGGCCACTGGTAAACGGATGCCTAATGATGCATAGTTCAAGTAGAGAATATAAATAAAGTAACGGAGGCGCCAAAACGTACTATGCTGCATACATACGAATAATGTAGCCATCGCTTACAGGGCTCTTAATGTGTGTTTATTTTACTATTTGTTAATGGAGATTAAGGGAGCAAATCAATGTTTCCATCAGAGAAAAAAATGTCTTTTAAGTGCAAAGCATTTTTCAGAAGCTCCTTCCAACACCAGCACAGTGACATCACCAGAAGAGAGATTGTTTAACTAAAGGGGATCATTATCTGTCATTTGGATTTCTCTGCACTGAACAAGCAATTTGTCTGCCAGGGATGGACTGGGTTTTTTAAATGAATGTCTAAAACATGCTTACATCTCCTCTCGGTGTCCCTGACAAATAGAAAGATTGGTTTTCATGGAGAAGAGAGGGGTGAGCTGTTTATTTCCAGGAGGGGGGGGGGGAACTAGTCTTTAGAAAGACTTTTAATACATGTTTGGTTTGTCTTCAACCTCATATTGCATATTTTGAGCTAATTCTATCCACGCTTATTTCCACGCTATTATCCACATTGTTGCTGCAGGATTGCAATGGTTTCATTAATATCCATTTTTGTTCAAACACATGACAAGTGAGAGGCATTGATAAGCGGTGAAATAAATGTTTTATAAAGTGACCTATTCTACTATAATGGCTCTGACCGTTCTTGTCATTAATTTTAAGAGCAATTGCATCAAAGTGATTAAATTTGTCTTGAAATCTATGAAAAATGATAGAAAGAAGGTAAGTGTAAAAAAAAAAAAAAAAAGCAGTTGTGCCTATTCAGTTAGAAACAAAGTTTGCCTCCACAAAATTGAATCTAACTCAGGATGGAGCTCATCAGATTTTCTTCAGATTAGCAGTGCATTGGGTAAACAGACAAAAGGTTACTTTTAAGATAAATGTTTTTAATATCAACTCAATAACATGGTGAACTTGATCTGTTGCATCCTTTCCCGAAAAAAGTATCACAAATCACCTATGGATTTTTTTAAAAAAAGATAAGGAGTTAAAATTTTATCACTCCACAACTATAATATTAAGCGAGCTTTGGAACATACTTCAGATTAATTTTTCGTTATAATAATGTTTCTATTGAAAAACAATGCTCAGAAGTTACCAATAGATGCAGCACAAACATATTTACCAAACTCATCACAAAACTCCATAACATCACAAGGCAGTTTTCTTTAACTTTTTAGTAGAAATAGATATACAACTCTTATTTGTAAAGTTACTGCTTTTATCCTCCTTTGAAAATTCTACAATAAAATGATGGTTTTTTTGACATTTTAATTTAAATTAGTCTTTTTATCACCCAAGTCTTTATTTTTTATTTCTCCCAGTTTGATAAATACAACTGGGAAACACATGTTTACTCTTATATTCTTATCTATGTGTATACATACCCTATATGCAGTATAGGAGCTCTGGTAGCATAGTGCCTAAGGCACTTGACTGCTAACCAGAAGGCTGGTGGTTCAAACCCACCAGCACTCTTCAGAAGGAAGGTTGGGCAATCTACTTCCGAAGTGATATTGCCTCAGAAACCCAAGGAAGGGTTGCTATGAGTCAGGTCTGACTTGACAGCACGTAACAAGAACAGCAACATATACACTAAACCAAAAAAACCCAAACCCCTTGCCATCCAGTGGATTCCAACTCAGAGTGACCCCCATTGAGTCTCTGAGGCAGTAAATCTGTATGGAAGTAGACTGCCCCGTCTTCATTCTGTGGACTGGCCGAAGGGTTTGCATTACCAGTCTTCCGGTTAGCAGTCAAACGCTTTAGGCACTGTGCCACCAGTTTGCTGTAAATTTATAGTTTGCTGTAAATTTATCATTTGCTGTAAATTTAAAATTATATGTAAAAAACAGTATATTGTATATATGTTTCTGCAATTTACTTTTTACTCTTAAAATTTTGAAACTTCTGAAGACTTTCTACTGATACACAGAACTATGAAGTATGCATTGTAATTGCTATCCCTGATATTAATTTGAAATATGCTATAATATATGTATCCATTCCTATATTAATGAATATTTCCACTTTTTTCCCACTGTCCCTTTCTGCATACAATGCTCCAGTAATATCCTCATACATGTGCTGTTGTTTTTAGGTGCAGCTGAGTCAGTTTTGACTCATAGTGGCCCTACATACAATAGGACAAAACACTGCCCTGCTGTGCGGTCCTCGCGCTATTGCCATGCTTGAGCCCACTGTCACAGGGACTATTTCAAACCATGTTGCTGAGGGTCTTCCTTTTTCTCTGACCTTCTACTTTACAAACATGATATCCTTCTCCAGGAAGAATTCCTAGATAAGATGACCAAAGTCTGTGAGAGACGAAGTCTGGCCCTTCTCACTTTTAAGGAGCATTCTGTCTGTATTTCTTCCAAGACCAATTTGATACATATGTGGAAATACATAAATATGTGGAAAATACATAAATTTTCTTTAGTTCATTAGATTTCAGGGTGTGCACCATATGCCTGTGGGGAAAACTGGTATCTTTTAAGAAGGTCTGAAAAATCAGTACTTTTCATAATAATATTGAGACATCCTTTGTCTTTTCATTGTCATTCATTTATGAGAGTCTAGTGGAATTTTCCAGAAGCTACATGACATGTGATGACATCATTGCATTAATGACTAATGGACTGTTTTGTTGTGTCTTCTTGTGTTTAATAATGGGGAAAATGTTAATATATAAACTCAAATAAATGAAAAGTCTTTAGTGTACTTAATTTTTAAGAACATGAAATGGTCGTAAGACTGCAAATTTTGAGGACCACTGTGAGAAGCTGCATATACTTAGAAATGAAAACCGTATGATATAACAAAGTGATCTCCAAAGTATTTGTACTACTCTACATTTCCATAAGGATTTCCCCTTACTCCATTTCCTTTTTGGTCATTGGTGTTCAAAGCATCAAATCTATTCTTTAGATGGTCTCTAAATTCAGGAGGGATATAATCAAGGTCATATTTGGCTTTCATGGACTTCTTTTAACTTGAACTTGCATATGAGTAGTTGATGGTCTGATCCATAGTCACTTCCAGGCCTTGTTTTGGCTGAAGATAATGAGCTTCTCCATCACCTCTTTCCACAAATGTAGTCGAACTGATTCCTTTGTACTGCATCTGCCAAAGTTTATGTATATATAGCTTCAGTTTATGTTGTTGGAAAAAGATATTTGCAATGAATAAGTTATTGGTCTTGCAAAATTTTATCATGAAATTTCCAGCATTATTTCTTTCACCAAGGCCATATATTCCAACTAGTGGTGATTCTTCTTTGTCCCCAACTTTTGCGTTCCAATCACCAGTGATAATCAACACACCTTGATTGTATGTTTCATCAATTTCAGATTGCAGAAGTTGGTAAAAGTCTTCAATTTCCTCATCTTTGGCTTTGGTGGTTGGTATGTAATTTGAATAATAGTAGTATCAACTGGTCTTCTTTGTAAGCGTATGGATATTATCCTGTCACTGACAGCATTTTACTTCAGGATAGATATTGAAACATTCTTTTTGATGATGAATGTGACACCATTCGTTTTCATGTGGAACCTGTACATAGACTAGGAGGCTGTGATTCAAACAAAATAAGGGGTTACTGCATGGTTTAAAATCAGGAAGAGTGTGTGTCAGGGTTGTATCTTTTCACCATACTTATTCAATCTGTATGCTGAGCCAATTATCTGAGAAGCTGGACTATATGAAGAAGAGTATGGCATCAGGATTGGAGGAAGACTCATTAACAACCTGCAATACACAGACAACAAAACTTTGCTTGCTGAAAGTGAGAATGACTTGAAGCTCTTACTGATGAAGATTAAAGACATCTCAACATAAAGAAAATGAAAATCCTCACAACTGGACCAATAAGCTGTATCATGATAAGGGGAGAAAAGATTGACATTGTCAAAGATTTCATATTACTTGGTTTCACAATCAACAGCAATGGAAGCAGCAGTCCAGAAATCAGAAGTTATATTGAACTGGGCAAATCTGCTTCAAAGACCTATTCAAAGTGCTGAAGAGCAAAGATGTCTCCCTGAAGACTAAGGTGTGCCTAACCCAAGCCATGATATTTTCTTTTCTTTTTTTAATTATATTTTTATTTAAAATATTTTATTTTTAAATTTTTTTTAAGAGTTTGGTTTACATTCCACATTACATGCACATTTAGTTTCAGTCCCCTTTTACTATGCCCAACCCTAATCCAGTCTCCTCCTCTCCCTGTCCAGTAACCCTCCCCCCACCCCACCCCCCAGGCCCCTCATAGTTATGCACCCCTATTTATCCTGCATTTCCTCAGTGTGAATGTTTCCCCTCTGGTGCCCCATGGTCAATTTCTCCAAGGGAAGCATTTCCATAGAGTATGTGAGTGCATCACCCTGGGTTGAGTGGTCTGCTTGTACATCTTGTTTACTATTGGGCTGAGAGCCATCCCCTGGGAGTGAGCTTTATTCCAGGCCTAGAATGCATCCCAGGACCATAGTATTGGGGGTCTCACCAGACTCCATTCAACCAGTATTTCTGTCATTATTGAGTTTTTGGATTTTGTTCCACATTTTTCCTCACACTCTATCCAGGATCTCCAGATTTGATCCTTTCCTGAGTGATTGGCATTGGTAGCTGGGCACTATCTAGTTTTCCTGTTCTCAAGGGCCATCATGTCCTAGGGCTGATTGCTTCCAAATGCCCTTGTTTTTTTGCATTCATTGTTGCTTCTGACAATAGTTGACCATTACCTGCATCTTAGATGGCTGCTTGAAAGCTTTTAAGACCCCACTAGCTACTCACCATTATAGGATGAGGAACAAGGCTTTTATGTATTTTGTTTTGCCAATTGAGTACTATGGTCCTGAGACAGTAGATCTGTTGGATCTCTCCCACAGTGTCTGGGTGTCTGTGTGGGATTGCTCTATGTCTGTCTTCTGTTGTTTCTGTAAGGATTGCCAGCATTTTGTATCACTGGTGTCTGTGCAAGGTTAGCCTCCACTGAATCTATCCTTGGTCTAGACTATACTCCTGTTCTCTGACCTCCATCTGATCCTCTCAGGTGTTCATGTGTTTATCTGTAGCCTGGTGTTTGGTGTTAATGGTAATGCAGTATTGTGGGCACATTGGTTGGTATTAGCATCTGTTGTCTATCTCCTATGTGCACAATTCGGTGTCCTCCCTTTTCCTAATGTTACCATGGTAGTCACAGACTCTTTCCATACAAGCTATGGTATTTTCAATTGCCTCATATGCATGTGAAAGCTGGACAATGAATAAGGAAGATCAAAGGGTTGATGCTTTTGAGTTGTGATATTGGTGAAGAATACTGAAAGTACCATGGACTTCTAAAAGAATAAATCTTTTCTGAAAAAAGTGCAGCTGAAATGTTCCTTGGAAGTGAGTATGACCAAACTTCATTGCCCCTACTTTGGTCATGTTTTCAGAAGGGACCATTCCCTGGAGAGCAATGTTATGCTTGGTAAAATGGATGGTCAACGAAAAAGAGGAAGGCCTTCAATGAGATATATTGACGCAGTGGCTGCAATGATGGGCTCAGGTATGGCAAGGATTGTGAGGCTGGTGAGGGCCCAGGCAGCATTTCATTCTGTTGTACATTGGGTCTATATGAGTCCAAACTGACTTGATGGTACCTAACAACAACAAAAACCATTTCCTTACCTGGTATTATAGGACTAAATCACTTTTCTTAAGAACAATAGCTTCTCAAAATGTTGTCTGTCAGGTATTTTTGTTTGTTTTGTCTCAATTTTTAAATTGTGAAGTATTTCAAATCAAGTAAACACACAAAATAATGTAACATTTATATAACTTGCCCATATTTAATGAATGTTAACATTTTGCCATATTTACATGTGTATTTTGCAAAGAAAGTTAAAAAGAAAAAAGTTAAAGGAAATAAACATGATTTTCTGAAAAAGGAATTCTATCTTTCTAACCACACTTTTGTTTAGTCAACAGATAAATGTATGTATATTATATAATAATCATGTTTTTATATATCAGTGATATATTGTACATATCCTTTTGCAACATTTTTTTTTTCCCACTGAATATTGTTTGCCCACAGCATTTGACTGCTAACCATAAGGCTGGTGGTTCAAACCCACCAGCCACTCCTTAGAAGGAAAACTGAGCAATCTACCTCCACAGTGATACTGCCTCAGAAACCCAAGGATGGGTCTCTATGAGTTGCAATCCACTCAATGGTGGTGAGTTCTTTTTTTTTTTAATTGTTTCTATGTTATATCTCTGTTGATACAGGTGGAAATATTGTTTATTCATTGAATCCATCTCCATTGGATTCTATAGTAAAAGTATAAAAGAGCTTTCATATTTATTTTTCTTTATTTATGACTCTTTCTGTTATTTCTACCAAACAAATTCATCCCAAATTCAACAGTGCATACCCATTTTTTTCTTGTATCACTGGTTGCATTCCCTGTAGTGTAACAGCTCTCTTTCCCTTTCCTTCCTGGGATTCCTCTTTCCCTATGTCCTTCTTGCCCAGGCTTTCTTGCCTCCCTCCCTTTTTCCTGTGCAAATGCTGCTCTTCTCATCTCCCATGGTAGATTGTTCTAAGGAGTACATCTCCTTGGTGTACATGGTCAGCTTCTAGGCCTATCATTTGGCTAAGAGTTAAGATCAGGAGTGAGTTCAATCCCAGGCCTGAAATGTGACTCAGGGTCATAGTGTAGGAAGTTTTAGCACTCTCTATCAGACCAGTAATCTTGGTCTTTTTGGTGATTTTGAGTTTGGTCCACATTTTCTCCCACTCTAACCAGGATCTCCAGTTTTGATCCCCTTCAAAGTGGTTGGCTTTGGTAGCTGGGCACCATCTATTGCTTCTGGTTGCAGGGTCATATAGTCTGAGGTTCTCATGGTCATATTAGTCCTTTGGACTATTCCCATGGATCTTTGACTTTCTTCACTGTTCTTTGCTCCAGGCAAGGAGAAAACAGTAGTGGGACCTTACATGACCACTAACATATGTTGGTTATTTCTAGACTGTTCACCATCCTATAAATAAAGACAAGCCATCATAGAGTTTAAGAGAAGAGTGATAGGAGTATACAAAAAAAAAAAAAAAAAAAAAAATTAACTGCCATCGTGTCAGTTCTAACTCATAGCAACCCCTCGTTGGGTTTCCAAGGTAGTATCTCTACAGAAGTAGATTGCCCAGTCTTCAGAGGAGTGCCTGGTGGCTTTGAAACACCAGCCTTCTGGTTGGCAGTCAAATGCATTAGGCTGACATGCGAAATGAAACATATCTACATTGCTCCTGAAAACAACAATGACAAAAATCTCAACTTAGGTCACTTATCCTAATCTGCATTGATTGCAGTTGACTTGTGCTCCTCCTCTCTCTCCCTTCTCAAGCATTTTCACCCTTATTTTATAATGGCTCTTGTTCTGAATACTGTCTTTGGTTTTATCAGCCCTAAACACTAAGGGTTTTCTATGGGAGGCTTAGGGCAGACTGGGCTCTATAGGCAGGGTAGCAATCAGGAAAACAGGAAACTCACCAGGCTACACTCTTCCAAACATAGTCTCTCCTCCATCAGCCTGCATTTGTCTGCTATTTGGCACCTCCATTTAGTAATTGTATTTCTACCTTGTTTGCCCATCAATGTCACAAACTGTGACCCTTTTGAGGAAAAAAATTCAGGTATTAGTTATCTTAGTTTTCTCAAATAGTATACAAAAAAAAAAAAAAAATGATAAACAGGAGATCATTTATAGAACCACACAGAATGAAAGGAGTTCTGGTATGCAGTGGTTAAGCCATTCAACTGTTAACCAGGGTCAGTGGTTTGAATCCACCTGCCATTCCACTGGAGAAAGATAAAGTAGTCTGCTTCTGTAAAGATTTACAGAAACTCTATGGGGGCAGTTCCACTCTGTGGACTCAAAGGCAGTGAGTTAGTGGGGTACCAGCATAACAGAAACTTATTATGTCCTTTAAATTCTTCAAAGCTATAGTGTTATTTTTCCACTACCTTAAAATATTCATTATACATCAACATCATATACATAACACTCCTTACTAAACATTTGAAAAATGTAGATTTCAGATTATTTTCAGTACCTTTTAAAGCTAAAATATTGGCAATTAAATACTCACTGGAAAAATGTTCTCTGTAGAAACATAAATACAACACAGCCCATAGAATATGAAATAATATCTGTGAAAAATATTGCTGCAAAGCAGGCATAATAAAAATGCTACATTAAACATTTAAACTACAAGTGTTAGGAATAGGGGAAAAAAAAGTTTTCTGTTAAACAGGAACTTGTTCCCCCTCATCTCCTTGCATTTTTAGTCTTCCTGCAATTTAAGACTAAATTGACTCTCTTTTAAGATCCTGAAATGTTCCATAAGGACCCATGCTGTCTATAATTGAATTAAGCCAAGGCAATCTGAATTTCTGAAAATGTCTCTTTTATATAAATCTTTAATGAATAAACACTGGAATTTGAATTCCCATACTATTTCTCCCAACAATTTCTTTGAGTAGAATGAAAAACCCTCCAATAGGAATAGGAAAAGGAGAATTTTTGCAGCCAACAATAGACATTTATCTCACAGATACCATGAGCACTTAATGCTCTTTGAAGAAATTACATCCTGTTAAAAGTACATTTCCAATATACTTTCTAAGACCCCAAAGCCTGCCATGTCTGCCACAAATGAAAGCATAATAGAGATATGCTTAGAATGTGAGAGTTGGCATTTTTCAAATCTATTAACAAGGATTAAAAATCAGAAGTGAATAAGAAAATACCTTCTATTTCAACAGCATTTATTGGCACATATAATGGATCAGGAAGAGTGGTAGGTAGTTAAAATATTATACACTCATAGTAAAAGTGCAGATGATGGATTATAAGCACACATAGGAAGGATATAGCCTGGCTCATTGTCTTAGGCTGGGTTCTCTAGAGAAGCAAAACCAGTAAACAAGGCAAGTTCCAAGTCCATGGAATGTCAAGCTGAGGCTTCTAACTCACACAGCTGCAGGGGCTGACGACTCAGGATTGGCAGACACTAGGAGCTCTGGGGGCATAGAGCCTAAGGCACTTGACTGCTAACCAGAAGGCTGGTGGTGCAAACCCACAGCCACTCCTTAGAAGGAAGGTTGGGCAATTTACGTCCGTAGTGATACCACCTCAGAAACCCAAGGAGCAGTCACTATGAGTTGGGGCCGACTTGATGGCACATAACAACAACAACATAGCAGACTTCATTGACTATTCAAAGGCATTTGATTGTGTGGATCATAACAAATTATGGATAACATTACAAAGAATGGGAAATCCAGAACACTTAATTTCCTCATGAGGAACGTGTACATAAACCAAGAGACTGTCATTCAAATAGAACCAAGGGGATACTGCATGGTTTAAAATCAGGAAGGTCATGCATCAGGGTTGTATTCTTTCATCATAGATATTCAATCTGTATGTTAAACAAATAATCCAGAAAACTAGATTATATGAAGAAGAACATGGCATCATGATTGAACGAAGATTCATTAACAACCTGTGATATGCAGATGACACAACCTTGCTTGCTGAAAGTGAAAATGACCCAAAGCACTTACTGATGAAAATCAAAGACTACAGTCTTCAGTATGAATTACTTATCAAAATAAAGAAAAGAAAATCCTCACAACTGGACCAATAAACAGCATCCTGATAAGTGGAGAAAACATTGGAGTTGTCAGGCAGTTCATTTTATTTGGATCTACAATCAACACCCAAGGAAGTAGCTGTCAAGAAATCAGATGCCATACTGCACTGGGCAAATCCGCTGCAGAAGACCTCTTTAAAGTGTTAGAAGCAAAGATGTCATTTTGAAGACTAAGGTGCACCTGACCCAAGCTGTGGTATTTTTAGGCACCTCATATACATTTGAAAAATGGATAATGAATAAGGAAGACTGAAGAAGAATTGATGCCTTTGAATTATGGTGTTGGTGAAAAATACTGAAAATGCCATGGACTGCCAGAAGAACAAACAAATCTGTCCTGGAAGACAGGCAGCTGGAATGCTCCTTGGAAGTAAAAATGACCAGACTTCGTCTCACCTACTTTGGTCGTGTTGTCAGAAGGGACCATTCCTTGGAGAAGGATATAATGCTTGGTAAAGTAGAGGGTCAGCAGAAACAGGGAAGACCCTCAGCAAGACAGATTGACACAGTGGCTGCAATGATGGGCTCAAATGCAGCAAGGATTGTGAGGATGTGCACAACCAGGCAGTGTTTCAGTGTGTTGTGTATAGGGTCACTATGAGTTGGTTCTGACTCAATGGCATCTAACAACAATGACATAGCAGGCCTCTAGCTGCTGAAACTGATGAATGCAAGATCAGCAGGTAAACTGACAGATTGTTGGTTCACAGGTTGTGAAGGTAACAATTCCAAGATCAGCACACAACACCACAGGCCACTAGGAACAGGAGATGATGAGAGAACAAATGCAGGATCCAAAATGAATAAAATGCCAGTGACCTTTCCCAAAGCTTTTCCATATGTACTGAGAGCAGGCCATCCCCCAAATGCAACTCCCCTTCAGTTGATTGGTTGCTCATAGCTGATTGCACCTGCAGGTGATTATACCACATCTAATTTCATCATGGGGAATAACTACATCACAACTGCCAAGCCACCCAGAATCATGGACCAGCCACGTTGACACACAATCCTAACTACCATGCTCACCCTATTCACAATCTTATCAATTTCTTTTTTTTCAAACACATACAAAAATATCACTTTTTCAAATTTATTATTTTCCCATAATATTTGGGTATTAGTCATTTTCACACACACACACACACACACACACATCTTTTTGAATCCATTCTCTGTCTTTTCCCAAAAGCTTTTAGAATGCTTCCTATTTAGTCCTATGATTTTCTTTCTCAAACTTACCCCTTCGTCATTCAAATAACCGCTATTTGTTCTCATATTTGCCTGATTATTTCACTCAATTTTTCCTTGCATTTCTCTCAGAGGCCTGAAAACCAGCATCTCTGGACAGAATTAGATGCCATCAGATTAATCTCTGGCTTTATTTTTTATTTTTATTTATTTATTTATTTTGCCAAGGCACCAAGCCTACATGACAATAATAGTATTCATAAGAAAGGGCTCTAAAATGCACATCTAGCAGGGTGAAATGTACCTACTTAAATTTAGATGCAAAATCACAATTATATAAATGGGGAGACAGATTCCTGTCTACCCACATCTCATCACAACCACTTCTATTAGAGATAAATATAAATCAACATGAGTTAATTGAAGCCAGAGCTGTCTCCTGGGTAACAGAATAAGATGACATAAAAAATCAGTCTAATGGGACAATTCATAGAGGTGTTTCCTATCCTGTCCTCATTGTAATAAGAACCTTGATGGAATCAACTAAAATAACTTGTCTCTTATTTCCCTGGCTGGAAATGCAGCCAAATTTTTGAATTTGAAGATCATATCTATTCTCACTTCAAGTATAATAGCTAGGTACTCTCTTCTTTGTTTGTGGGCGAGATGTCTTTGAGGAGTTAGACTGTGTTTAGAGTTTGTTCTGGTTACCTAGTGCCACTCTGACAAAAAATATACCACAGATGAGATGGCCTTAACAAACAGGAGTTTATTCTTACAATTTGGAGGCTTTAAGTCTGAATTCAAAGTGCCAGGCTCTAGGGGCTGGGTGAAAGCCCCTCAGCCTTGGGCTTTAGCTCTGCCTCCAGCTCCCGGCCCACTGAAGCTAGAGGCTTTTCTTCACTCAGACAGCTGCTGGCTGCTGAGGCTGCCAAGCCCAAGGTTGGCAAAATAAAAAGGCACAGTCCTGATATTACCAAATCACACAGCAGGTCATTGATTCAAGTCCATTGTAAGTCCCAAGATCGGCAGAGCATGGCAGGCTGCTGAACAATGAACGACACGGCTACAGGCAGTGCTCAGTGCCATAAGCTAGAGACCATTCCCAAGGCTTCTCGTTATATACCCAAAGCAGACCACATCCCAAAGGCAGCTACTCAGCTGCTGTGGTAGATCCCACCATGGGGTTGATTGCCAGTCTCATCATGGGTAATAACTACCACCAGCTGTCCAGCCACTCAACCAGGCCCAGCCAAGCTGACACACAACATAACCACAACAGAGTTTATTCTTGTAAGAGCAGGAAGGAAGTTTGCGCTGCACTCGGACTAGAGCAAAGCAATGATGTAATATAGACAAAAAATAGCTTTTCAAAGACAGGGAAAGTGGTACCTTTAGAAAAAGAGGTCTTTCGAGTAGTGGAGACCTATATCTTATCTGAGACATAGGCCCAGGGGGTTGGAATGGCACTGCTACAATTTGGGAGAAATTTTTGCTTCTAAAGTTGGCACAAAAACATGTAGTCAGGCTGTCTGAATAAGCCACGATGACTACACATCAGGAGTACAAAACAAAGTGTTCACAATGTATAGAAGATCCAAGCTCTTTTCTGAAATATTTGGGCCTGCCTCGCCTAATAACGTAGTCAAAACAAAATAACTTGACTTATTTTTGTGTCTTTTTTATTTTTATTTTCTAAGTGATGTTCCCTTCATCTGAGTTATATAGAGCAAATGTGTATTATTCACATCTGGCTCTGGATTGTGACGCTACCAGTTGCAAAGTAAAATAAGGATCAAATTAACCCAACACAGTAATAGAAAGCCCTTGCTTCTAAGGCTTGTGCTCTGTGGGCAACTATTAGTCATTAGCCATTTGTTGCTTATGTACCCAGCAGAGATTATTCTTATTCTGGAAAGACCTTCTGATTCTCATTTGGGGAGTCCACTCACTTTTAGTTCAAACTATGCAAATTGAGCCAATTCAAAGAAGAGTGAGAGATGGAGAGAAAGACAGCAGGTACTGGTGATCATATTTGTGCTCACCCATCAAACCATGGCTGAAGCTAAAACATGTCCTATTCTAGTTCCAATCTGTATCATTTTTGCTGAATCTATTTAGGGTAAAGAGCCTTTGATTTCAGATATACACACACACACACACACATACATATATATATATGAGCTCTGGTAGCATAGTGTCTAAAGCACTTGACTGTTAACCAGAAGGCTGGCAGTTCAAACCCAACAGCCACTCCTCAGAAGGAAGATGGGGCAATCTACTTCCGTAGTGATACTGCCTCGGAAACCCAAGGAGGGGTCGCTATGATTCAGGTTCGACTCGACGGCACATAACAACAACATATATATATTTTTTCTTTTACATTTGCAACACACAAAGTCCAGATTACCAGTTGGTCCACTAGTACAGGAACTATGGAGCAGCTGTTCTGTCTTATAGGGAGATTGGCAATTTACAGTTGAAAGCATACTTACACCCTTGCTTAATGTGTTCAAAACCCATCATCTGTCTACTCTTACATGATTTTTTGCATTACCTCCATTTCAGGCTATGGTCTTTGAAGAAGAGGGTATTTGAGAGTTGAAGATGCTAATTAGAGGGCAGGAGGATATCCTAAAGGTAATCCTTTCCCACAAAGTCCCCAATTTTTAGGAGTGATCATTGTCATTCAAAGAGGAAGGCGGTGCTCTCTTTTTACTATTTCCCTTATGAATGTGTCCAAAATCGCTGGTAAAATACTTGGCATCATTTATGTATTTTGCACAATCTGGCATGTTCCTTTCTTAAAGGCAGGGAGAAGGTGGGTGTTGAGAAGTGAGCACTGGACCATGCACAGGTCTAAGGCTCAAGGGGTCTGGTAATGCATTTGCTGTGGACAAACAGCCCATAAATATTTGGAGACTGTCAAAAGGCTCATGATCAATAGAGTGACATAGAAAGGACACAAATAAGTGTGACAATTAAACAAAACCATCTAGTAACACCGTGTATTAGCAAGCAGGAGTGTGGAGGAGGAACTTCAGCCCAGCCCTGTGAAATAGGACAGTATTAAGGAGATCAGAGCAAATAAACATAATAGGAATGCATTTTAACCATATCATTTTAATCTCAAAGGATGGTACTAATATATGACGGGAAAGGAAAACTCCATTGCTTATAATCTCCTTGATAAGATGGAAAATGTTCCATATTGTCCTCATCAAATCTACCAATGTTTTCAGAACACAGTGAAAATGGAAGATAAAAGTTGTTGTTTGATTTTGCCCAAAATTTACTTGTATTCTAGTTAAATGCTAATTCATAAGCAAGCACTATCCACCAGGGCTCCCAGTTCCCTGTACCTCATTAAATACAAACTTAGCTCACTCTAGTTTAATTGCCCCCTCTTTCTGGTGAGGCTCTCTAGGTCTTTAAATGCAATTTAGTTTAGGTCTTTTTTTTTTTTTTTCCTTCCAGATTAAAAAACAAAACAAAACAAATCACCAAAAGCATTAATGTATTAAAAAATAAATGTATTAAAAAATAAAAATCCTGCCCTCTCCACCCCCTTCAGGAAAGCATCTCCTACTGTACTTTTAAAGCTTGCTTTAAATTAGCAAACAGCAAAACATCACTGAAGTTTAAACTAAACTTTGCAAAAGCAGGCCTAAGAATGCTCATATTTAATTATGGCTCCATGTAATTAAGTGTGGCAATCTGGTGATAAAACCTTTAAGTAATGACTCATAAAGAGATAAAAATGGAGCATGTGTTTAATCAGTTCACAGCCTTCCTTAGAAGCTGGAAGCGCTCAGGTGCTAATGAGACACCTGTTGCTGGGGACACCAGAGACAGCATGCAAATCAGTCCGGGGACAGAGAAGGGAAACACTCACCATCGCTGAAGGCAGGGAGGTTTACCAGGAGGACTGTAAAGAGGCTTAAGCTCTGATAAGATATTTGAATAAAAGCATACAACCAACTTGGCTTTTTTTTTTTTTTTTAGTAGGAAAAAAAAGGAAGAAAGAGAAAAGAAAGACATTTTATCTACTATATCAATTATAAATTGTGGAACTCTCTTAATTTTTAAGTCATAACACATTCAAGTCTTTTCAGTCACTGGAATCTGCAAAATTCCTTTTCTTCATGGTTTTTTAGGCAATTGTGTCACGTGCACCTAAAAATCTTATTTGTACTGTATATTCAGGTTTCAGGAGCACTCGTGGCCTAGTGCCTAAGACAACTGACCGCTAACCAGAAGGCTGGTGGCTCAAACCCACCAGCCATTCTTTGGAAGGAAGGTTTGACAATCTAATTCTGTAGTGACACCACCTGGGAAACCCAAGGAGGGGTTGCTATGAATAGGATTCGACTCATCGGCAGTGTGTTGTGTTTTGTTTTTTTTATTCAGGTTTCAGTTCTTTCTGCAGTTTTAAGGGGTTCTTTTCTCACTATTGTTCAAATATGAATATTGAATTATTTGCATCTCATACAGTGATAGAAATTACATGATTAATATCAATAATTGTCTTTTGGTCTTCGTGCTGGAGTTGGGGCCCCTTTCTGCCTAGTTGTCACCTTAAACATTAATCAATATGACTATATACTTTTTGTCAATTGCAGCAAGGAGAAATGGGACATTCATTTCTGGATTTGTATGGAACCTTAACAATGCATGAGGAATTTGACAAACCTAACAGCCCAATGATGCAAAACGTAGACAAGACCCTCACTCTTGCAGAGGAGAATATGTTTACTAGCACTTTCTTTCCCAGAGGGCTTTAGCCTTCTCACAGAACAGCTTCCTTTGATCTTACACTTATTCTCTGTGGCCTATTCTACCTTTGGCTATAATCAGAAACCACCACCAAGGAGCTATTTGGCATTGAGTTTAAATAAACCCATTCTATATTAAACTACGCTTTAACAACATCTCAGAAGGATGTCTTGCTATTTCTGGAAATGGAAATTGCTCATGAACTTCACAGAGCACCAGAAGTTTTGGAAGTTTGGAGTTAGAGTAAAATATATGGGCTCTTATTAAACATATGCAGGCAAAAAAAAAACAAAAAAATAGAAAAGCAATGAATAATTTCTTTTGAGGCAAGACAAGTACAGGGAATTATTTGGAAGGAAAAGAAGTGATTGAAAACTTGCCCTGGCTAGATGTGAATCAAAGCAGCAACAATAAGGACAATCACTCCACACCAAGCATCTGCCGTGCACACTTGGCTAGTGTCACATCTCAGCATGAGGAGCTCGTGAAACTTCAACAAAGAATGCTTGTTCTGAATACAGTGCCTCTGCAGCCAGGATAAATGGGACAGCTCTCCAATGCAACATATAATCCCTCCCACCTCCTACCTCCACCATAAAAAGACCAGAGGAGAATATTAAGACCAAAATTTAATTTCTATGTGATACATTATCTATGATCAATAAATCCACTAGACAAGTACTCAATGTCTTACTTAATGTTGATTGTTTTGCTTTATGAAAATGTTTAAAATGTCTATTTTATTAAAAGATAAGTTAAAAATTAAGATTATAATGGCTGTTTAAACCTTGACAGATTTTTTATTTTATAAAATATTAACTTTATATTCCTTAAGTAACTTGCTTTCCTCCCCTATAGTTCAAACTTATACAAAATTATGTAACAATTTACAATGAACTGTTTCTATAATACTTTTCAGGAAAATGTTATATAAAGTAACATCAACTTGGAGAGAAATCATAAGTACTCAATATTAATATTAATATTCTTTTTAGAGTTTACAGTTTTACATTGATTTTACATTTTTCATCAACTGTCTGAATTTTTATATGGATCGATCATATTTCTACATGAGAATTCCATTGCTTCCTTTTAACAAGTGACCCTTTTCCACCAACAGCTTCTTTAGTGAAACAGCAATATATAAAAGAACGACAGCAAACCTACTTTGTGGAAGGCATGTTGGATGGGGGTGAAAACAAAGACATTAAGGGTGGAACCAAGGAAAGGTGGTAGAGTACCTGGTGTATTTACTTACAAACTAATTCTCTGGACTCTTCAGAAAACCTCCTCTAGATTTTACTATCTGAAATTTCACAGAATTAAGAATTCTAAAATTAAGAAAAGGAATATAATCAATATTTTTTTTATTTTTAAAGAACATGTACATTTGAGACTGTCAAATCTGAATAACCACACCAAGTTATTTTGCACCTGGCAGCCTGGCTTTGATCATGGAGGGCTGACACTGACATTGCTGGAAATTGGTCTGCACTGGCAAGAAGCAGTCTCCATACCATGGATCACTTCCACCCATTGCCAATACTATTAGTGGTATTGCTATTCTTGACTGCTAACCAAAATTTTGGAAGTTTGAGTCCACTGAGAGGCACCTGGGAAGAAAGGCCTGGCAATCAGCCATTGCAAACCCATGAAGAACAGTTCTACTCTAACACACATGGGGTCACCACAGTAACTGGTTTGTTTTTTCAGTTTAGTACCAAAGGCATCAGTGGAAAGTGGGGTCTGTAAGAGATGGAATGTTCTTCTGTGGGACAGGTTGGAGCAGAGGAGGGTGGTTGTTGCAAAGATTGCACACATCTTGCTCGATCATATTTATCTTTTTATTGCATCTCTGATTTTCACAGCACAACTTATGATTTACACTTTTGTAAAAGCTCGTTGCGTAATCCTGCATTGTCTTGTTTCCATTGCAAATTCTATTTCAGGCACTGTCTTGATAAAATTTATATTTTAATGGTCCTTTGACTATTACACTTAAATAATGGGAGTTTATCCTTTTCTCAATAAAAAGTATGCACTTTTATTTTATTGTTATACTTTTCTTCATTACTTGCATTGTACTATGTATTCTCAGCTCATAATAGTTTACATAAACTACTGAGTTTCCAGACATGATTTATTATTGCCTCTATTGGAGACATTTGTGATAGTTTCTTTTTCTCCATCTATTTTCCTAAAGATGAATTATTCTTTATTTTGCCCTGTGATCATTCATGGTATATATACATGTGGTAAGAATTTTGTTGGTCTTTACTCAAACAATACATGAAAGGACATAATAATCCCATTTACAAATATAATTATACTGAAAATGCTACAATAAAGGCCTAGAAAATTGTTTCTAACATTTTGGGAGTATTTTAAAATCTTCCTTCTGTCACTCTATTGCTATGAGATTAAAAAAAAAAAAAAGAGGCATATATCAGTATCTCCTATTCTTCAATTTTTTCTTTGTTTTTCCTTTTTAAATAAATAATTTGTAAACTGATAATTTCTTGTAGCTAATTAAGTCCTAATTGGTTAATCCAGAGTATTTTGGACTGTGTGCTGCACTGTTTATTCTTAATTCATTTTTATCAATAGATACTTAAGAATATAATTAATTGTGAAAACAATCCTTTAATGGAACATTTAGCTATTGATATAGAGCATTTTATATATTGATAATCCCTCCCTAGACCACTCCTCAAAACACTCACCTCTCAGTTTGTGTTACTATGGTGACTAGTATGGTGCTATGATGCTGGGAATTATGTCACTGGTATTTCAAATACCAGCAAGGTCATTCATCTTGGACAGGTGTCGGCAGAGCTTCCAGACTAAGACAGACTAGGAGAAAAGGTCTGATAATCTACTTCCAAAACTTTGCCAATGAAAAACCTATGGATCTTAATAGAACATTGTCTGACTTGTTTTCTTTTGACACATCATTGTTGTTGTTGTTGTTGTTGTTATGTGCCGTCGAGTCAAGCCTGACTCATAGCAACCCCTCCTTGGGTTTCTGAGGCAGTATCACTACGGAAGTAGGATTGCCCAACCTTCCTTCCCAGGAGTGGCTGGTGGGTTTGAACCACCAGCTGTCTGGTTAGCAGGCAAGTGTCTTAGCCACTATGCTACCAGAGCTCCCTATTAGGCAAGATTAGTCCCTAGTGAAGGGCATGATGTTTGTGAAGTTGAGGGCCAGTGAGAGAGAGAGGGACTGACTCACACACCTCAACAATGGATTTGAACAGCCTGGCAATTAGGAGGGTGGCTCAGTACCAGACAACATTTCATTCTCTTGCACATAAGGTCCATGAGTTGGAGTTGGCTCTATAACACATAACAACAACAACAAAACCATTCAGATTTTAGAATTACTCATGAATTCTTGATGAAATGGGGTTATGGGAGTAGAAACATTATTGTTTTATTATTATTTTTATCATAAAATGCAAACGCAATGCACTGCCATCAAGTCAGATCTGATTCATAGCGACCCATCCTTGGGTTTTGGAGGTGGTATTACTACAGAAGTAAATTGCCCAACCTTCCTTCCAAGGAGTGCCTGGTGGGTTTGAACCATGAGCCTTCTGGTTAGCAGTCAAATGCCTTAGACACTTTCTCTTGCCTTCATTTTACTAAAGAGAAAAATATACATATTGTTATTGATCAATGCTGTGATTGAAAATATGCTTCCTACATTTTATGTAATTCTTTTCTAATCCAAAACACTTTTTATTCATGCTTACCTTCTGAATAGCTTTTGCCACTTTTATTATAGGCTATAAATGAAAATCATTGTTTAGTAGTGTAGTTCTGATATAATTAAATTACTCTTCTTCAAGGATCCTGCTTCACAAAATTAAGTGCTTAATCAACTAATGTTTTGACTACTTTACATTTAAACATCAAGGTAGGTGAAAAATTGAGTCAGAATTTCAATTGACACAGGAATGGGTTTCCTTTTACTGAACAATGAGAGACAATCATTCACTTAGTGATCATTACCCTAAGCATGATGACTAGGCTTTCTTTCCTGGTCAACTCATCAGATTTATTTGTAAAGGGTTTACTTAACAATACTAATTCATTGCCTATAGTGTTTAGACAAAAGTACCTATGGCTTTACAGTCATTTAAAACCCCTTAGGATATTTGCAATTATGCTTATGCAACTGAAATGGCAACTGCATCTCTTTACTAATAATTATTGCAATCTGTGTCACATCTAAATCCTGTAAATTTTTTTAATTTTTCACCACATATATATGGTCAATATGTATATATGCAATCATGTATATCTGTATTTAAATGTTATGTGTAAATTTGCTAGAATTCCAAACTGGAAGAGAGCTCATTTAACTTTTATTAATGAAGGAATCTGTAATGTTATGAATTTTCTGGTGACACAACTGCTCCCTGGAGAAGACAGGAATAGAAGTGTGGTGTATGATTCTAGATAATGATTTTTGAACTAAGATTTGTTACCCTTAGTATATGTGTGGGATTGGAGAAGAGTGTGAAAATATAGATGTGTGTTGTGAATGTGTGACTTATACTTGGTTTTGTTTATGATACAGAGCAAGATAGGAGGATTAAGAAAATGACTACAGTATAGGACATTTATAGGAATTTTTACTTAAGTTACAGTATCATAATGAAAAATATCTTCACAGTCTTTCAAAAATAGTTTTGTAAAGTGGTAGATGGGATATTTGTTCTCAGGAAGCATGAGCATCACTGTGCCCAGAACCACTGACACGTAGACTGTACAAGCAAAATTACTGTTTATTGAACTACTGGGAACAGGAAGAGAAAGGTATTCTTTGCTGAGAATAAATAAGAGGTGTTTTGAGGGCTAGGGAATAATTTCATATTAGTGGTGTGTCAAGAACTGGAAAGAAGGTGTAGGGAGATGAAGCAGAAACAGAAGGTAAATTGAGCCCAGATACCTGAAAGCCTTCACTTTTCATGCTAGCTCATGGTATCTTGGTTATATAGTCACTTATAGGGCTACCAAATACTCCGGAGAAGAAAATGGCATCATATCCTAGGTCTTAAAAAAATGAACAACGTTTACACAGTGAAGTTTAGATTGAAAAGGTAAGAGATAAGCTGAGTGTTGTCTTATCTTACTTTACTCTCCTTCCTTATATTGGGAGCGCTGATGGTGTAGTACCTAAGGCATTTGACTGCTAACCAGAAGGCTGGTGGTTCCAACCCACCAGCCACTCCTTGGAAGGAAGGTTGGGCAATCTACTTCCATAGAGATACTGCCTCCTAAACCCTAGTCAGATCCGACTTGATGGCAGTGAGTTAGTTATAGTTTCCCTCCATATGTCGCCTTTTCTTTATTTTCTGTCTTTTTACCTTCCTTTGTACCTAATTATTGAAAGAAAATTACCTACATTTATAACACTTTTGAATCTTGGATCCAACTGGTCTAGTATTTCTATAAAGCTGAATCCAAAAAAAATCTGAATGATGGAAGTGAGAGAGAGATCATTCTGGTCAAGTTCTTCACTTTCAGTGCTTGTCTATCTTTCTTCTCTCCTTTCTAACTTTCTCATCTTCCACCCCTACATTCTTCATCACATTCTCCACCATTTGCTCCCCCAACTTCAGCTCAAGAACATTTTGCCTGCCCTCCATTCTCCCAGCTTTGTGCATGTACTTAGGTCAACTTAACCTATCAGGTTAAGCCTTTCTCTCCCACTTTTGGTGACTATATTATTTGCTCTCCCCCTTTTCTAACTCTCTATCATAAAATTCCAGAAACTTCTCTGGCAAGGATTAGACTATCCTTAAAAGGCTAGGAAATTGAAGAGGAAAGACATTATCTGGATATAAGCTTTGGGGGAAAGCTGAGAACATTTATACACAAATTAAGTTTGATATTGTGGTGGTTTAGTTGAAAGAAAAAATTCTCTGTTCCCCCAAGACTTATTTCTGGTTTTATGGCCATTCTTTTCTGCTTGAAATAACACCAGTCTGGCAAACTACTGATATTTGCCTTTTGCCAAGATACTGAAAAGTTAGGATACAATTAAATGAAAAAGAATAAATAAAAATAAAGTCTTTACTAAAGACTTTATATCTTTGCTCTGCTTGTTATGTTTAGTGTGTGGAGGAAATTTTTGTGATGATTTATGAAAACAGAATTACTCAAACTGGTGTTAATATGAGCATCCATATCCATAATTTTGATATTCCTCATAAGCTGAAAAAAGTTGGGCCCTGAAGTCATTGAATAAGCCCCTGGAGATGTATATAGAGAATGGCTTCATGAAGTGGGTTTGGATGATGACTCAGGTGGAATATTGCCTTCGATTTCAAGCCCACTACGGCTCAGGAGCTATGGTAATATGCATATAAACGCTACAGATTGGTCCAGAATGGGTACTATAAAGAGAGCCTTTTCCTAATCATGTCACCATTTTGTGTCTGCTGGCTTGGATTAGAGCCTGGATGTTCAAAGGCAAGACTATAAATGGAAGATATTAAAAACTATGCTATTATAACCCATCATGATCTTAAAAAACTGTAATCAGATCAACACAATGTCCAATGTAAAAACATTCCATGGCTTCCTGTACATTTAAAAAATATCTTCAACCTGGATTAAAAGGCCCTACATGCTTTTGCTCCTACCTCCCATTTTTTAGGCCATGTTCTCTAAGTGTCAGTCTTCACTCACCAAATCCTCAAGACCATTTATCTTTTCCTAGTAACTGCCAAGCTCATTGCTACTTTATGACTCTGCACTGCATTCTGTCTGCCTGGACTGCTCTCTCAAATGATTTTCCCATAGTGGGTAGGTTCCCTCATTAGGACTTTAGCTATTTTTATCATCTGCTTAGCACTTAACACTACCAAGCAATGTCTCTTATATCTCTGCCTCTCTCTTTCTGTCTCTTCCTCCCCTCCTCATCCATTAACATGTCTTTTCTTCCATCCATAGATCTACCTTACTCAGAGTCTCAAAAAAGAAACAATTTTCCAGGAATACATGCCCTTTACCTCATTTTTGGATGAGACAAGAAGTGTAATAACTGATCAAACAAGACATTTTAATATTTCTGTAATGTGTTTCAACTCTAAGTAGGAATTCTGAGCAATGCAGTTTTATCTTTTTGTCCAGGGAACAGTGGAACAAAAGTTGTGCCAACAGTTGAATTCCCTGGTCTGACCCTGACATTTCTTTCTAAACCTCTGTCTTCTCAGAGTGTCAAAGACACATGGCACAGAGGTTCTGACCTAAAAATGTTGCAGTAAGGGCCCCAGACCAGCCCCAAGTGCTTCATCTAGAAGATGTTTAATCCTTATGTGCTCTGGCAGGTGTTTTGTTAGGTGTTTCTTCAGATCTCTGTGATTACTACAACAGCTTGTTTCCCCCCCACTGAGGGAGCATCTGGCTATTTGTATAAGAGAAGATACAAGGAAATGAGTGTTTGGTCTCATTTCAAACCTTCTTTCAACTGAATTTGCAGTGAAGGAATGCTTATGGACAAAGTTGAAAGCACAGGAGAAAACTCAGAATAAAAGTTATAAACATGTTGGAGTAAGACTCAGTCTGAAATTATGGCTAGCTTTGATTAGTAAATATGTGCTGTCTATTATGCAATTAATTTCATAGAAGATATAATACACACAAACATACCCTCACACACACACTTACATAAAATTGTTCATTGATACTGTCACAGTCCAGAAAATCGAAAAGAAAAGAGAAAAAAAAATAGCCTAGATTTCCTTTCTAACTCATTCATTCTTAACATGTTCATGTTGTTTTTGTTGCTGTTAGGTGCTGTCGAGTCGTCTCCAACTCACAGTGACCCCATGCACAGCAGAACGAAACACCGCCAGGTCCTGCGCCAGCTCCGCAATCCTTGCTGTACTTGAGCCCATCGCCACAGCCACTGCTTCAATCCATCCCCTTGAGGGCCTTCCCCTCTTTCATTGACCCTCCACCTTACCAAGCATGACATCTTTCTCCAGGAAATGGTCCCTTCTGATAACAAGACCAAAGTAGGTGAGACAAAGTCTGGCTATTCTCACCTCCAAGAAGCATTCCAGCTGCACTTCCTCCAGGACAGATTTATTAGTTCTTTTAGCAGTCCATGGTACTTTCAGCATTCTTCACCAGCATCACAACTCAAAAGCATCAATTCTTCTTCGGTCTTCCTTATTCATTGTCCAGCTCTTACATGCCTATGAGGTGACTGAAAATATCATGACTTGTGTCAGATGCACCTTAGTCCTCAAGGAGACATCTTTTTTCCTCAACACTTGAAAAAGTTCCTTTGAAACTGATTTGCCCAGTGCTATACATCATCTGATATCCTGATTGCTGCTTGCATTGGCATCGATTGTAGAATCAAGTGATGTGAAGTCTTTGACAACTTCAAACTTTTCTCCATTTATTGTTATTCAACATATCTTGGAGTTGTCTCCTTGCTGTTTCCCTTCCTAGTCATAGGCCACCAGTGCAGTCAGGGCTGATCCTGCTTAGGTTAATTCTTAGGTCCCAACACCAGTTGGAAACATTCAGGCTACTGGTACTGTCAGAGTAGCTGACAGTCCACTACTTCAACCATCTCCGTATTTACTGTTTTTATTCAGGTTTTTCCACTAGTTAGTACTTAATCCACTACTGTATACTTCCTTTCAAATCTCAGGGCTTCAGGATTATCTTCTGTATTTCTATCAATTGGCTTCTCTTTTCTTTGTTGAAGAGGGTCTGTGTAGCTTGTCTGCCTATTCCTCCATCTTACCAGGTGTACATCCTTTTTTTTTTTTTTTTTTTTTATGATTTTGGGTTCTTTTCCACATTGTTTGCCCAAACTATCCAGGCTCATCTACATAGATCCCTCTCTGAGTGGTTGACAGTGGTAGTCAGGCGTCATCTATTTCTCCTGGTCTCATGGTCACATAGGCTGAGGATCACATGGTGTACCAATCCCTTGGACTAATTGTTTCCTTGTATCTTTGGTTTTCTTCATTCTTCATTGCTCTGGATGAGGAGACACCCATCATTTCATCTATGTGGCCACTTGCAAGCTTTTAAGATCCCACTTGCTACTCACCACAGTAGGATGTGGAACAACGGCTTTGTGTAATATGCCAATTGAGCTTGATGTCCTCTGTGACAATGGTCTTGAGCCCACAGTTCCAACAACTAACTCCCTTCAGGTAGTTGGCTGTGACCAAGAAGTGACTACAAACTTGTCCTTTTTCAGCTCTACTATATACCTGGAAATCCTTACAGAACAAACAAATACAATTGTAGAAACATTGTCTGCCAACTCTATACATGGTTGTGGGCACATTCCCCGTGCATGTTATTGTTGTTATGAGCCATCGAGTAGGACCCAACTCATAGCGACCCCTCCTTGGGTTTCCGAGGCAGTATCACTACGGAAGTAGATTGCCCAACCTTCCTTCTGAGGAGTGGCTGGTGGGTTGAACCACCAGCCTTCTGGTTAACCGTCAAGTGCCTTAGACACTACACTACCAGAGCTCCTGGTAATCATTCATCCTGTCCACCTATCTATCCACCCATGACCAATGTTTGCCTTCACTGACAATGCAGTACTCTATGTACAAAAGGGTTTATCTTTGTTGTCTGTATCTCCCATTCACCTCTCTATGTCTTCCCCTTCCTCAGTGCCACTGTATTAATCACTCACATTTGGTACATACCCCTTTCCTCCACCCAAATCAATACTTGTTTCTACCTATTTAACAGTGTTCCCTCCACTCCTCTCCCATCCCTGGTAACCAACAAAGAAAATATCCTTCTATATATAAACCTTTCCTTGACTTTTTACAATAATGGACTAATACAATATTTGCCCTTCTGTGATTGACTTATTTCTCTGAGCAAAATGTCCTCCAAGTTCATCCACATTGTATGGTGTTTTGCAGATTCTACGTTATTCTTTAGGGTTACATAGTATCCCATTCCATTGTCTGTATGTACCATAGTTTGGTTATCCATTCTTCTATTCATGAGCACCTAAGTTGTTTACATCTTTTGGCTATTGTAAATAGTGCTGCAATGAACATGGGTGTGCATATATCTGTTCTTGTCCTGGCTCTCACTTCTTCAGGATATATAGCTAGTAATGGAATTGTTGAGTCAAATGGTATTTTTAATTTCAACTTTTTTAAGGAATCACCACACTGCTTTTCAAAGTTGGATCATTTTACCGTCCCACCAGCAGTGTAAGAGAGAAAATCTCCTTAAGAAATGGTGCTGGCAAAGCTGGATATCCATTTGCAGAAAAATTACATAAGATTCATACCACATACCAAACACAAAAACTAACTAAAAATGTATGAAAGACTTACATGTAAAACCTAAAATGATAAAGATTGTGGAAGAAAAAATAGGGACAATGTTAATAAAAAAGAAAAGAAAAACCTCACTGCCGTGAAGTCAGACCTGACTCACAGCGACCCATCCTTGGGTTTCCAAGGCAGTATCACTAAGGAAGTAGATAGTCCAACCTTCCTTCCAAGGAGAGGCTAGTGTGTTTGAATCACCACCCTTCTGATTAGCAGTCAAATAAATGCCTTAGGCACTATGCCACCAGAGCTCCTGGGACATATTAGGTGTCTTAATATGCAGCATAAAAGAATAACAAAGATAGCTAAAAATGTACAAACAGCAGAAGAATTAGATAACTGGGATCTCCTAAAAATTAAACACGTATGCTCATCAAGGATCTCTGGTGGTGTAATGAATAAGGCATTTGTCTACTAATCAGAAGGTCAACAGTTCAAATCCACCAGCTGCTCCTTGGAAGGAAGATGGGGCAATCTACTGTGATAAAGATTTACAGCCTCAGAAACCCAATGGGGGTTGCTATGAGTCAGAATCTACCCTAAGGCTATATGTAAGCTTGGTTCTTTTTGGTATATGCTCATCAAAAGACTTCGCTAAAAGTGTGAAAAAGAGTACTCATAGACAAGGAAAACATTTTTGGCTATGACATATCTGACAAGAGTCAAATCTCTAAAATTTATAGAAAACTTCAGCACCTCAATAACAAAAAGACAAGCAATCTAACTAAAAAACCAGCAATGGACATGAAAAGACACACCAAAGAAAACATTCAGGTGGATAATAAACATGAAAATACATTTGATATAATTAGCCATTAGAGAGATGAAAATCAAAACTACAATGAGATAGTAGTTTTGGGCAATGTTGTTGTTGTTGTTGTTATTTGCCGTCGAGTCGGCCCCGACTCATAGGCTCTGGATAAATTATTTCCTTTAATTGGTCTAGCTCTTGCTTCAGGCCTTTCTCCCCTCAGCTGCAGCATAATGTCTCTATGTTCTGCCTTTACAGATAACACCAATGAAAATAACCATCTAAGACTCCAAAGTTTCACTTCCCAGTCCCCTTCCTTCTTTCTTTTACAGAGTCCTGTGCTTCTATGAGTCTGGAGCCACTGCAACAAATCCTACTTCTTACACCAACTGCTAAACAAGGTGGCGTCTTTTGACCCCCTCCAACTACACAAGAGGAAGATGGAATCACCATCAGCAGCCCAAGGCCTTTTCCTATGAGGCCAGACGTGCCACCATCCTCCAGTCCCCTTATCAACCTTGGCACCAACTGTCCCTTCCACAGCACCCACCATGTTTCTGCTGGGCTGAATAATTCCCTGCAATGGCCACACAGAACTCACAGATTATGTGGTTTATTAGGGAAGCAACAGGCTATAATAATTCAAGTTCAGGAACATGCTCAGGATACAGTTATTTCATCAGGACAGTCTCTCCTCTGCTGTGCCCTTAGACATGCCTCTGGTTTCTGCCTCTGTGGGCCAGGTAAGCCTGTTGTTCTGTCTCACGTCTCTTGGCTCCACTTCCCCCATCTCTCACTTGGGATCCTCTCTAAAATGGGTGTCTGTCTCAGCAGAGTATCTCTCTCAGCCAGCAGACAGATTCCTTTTGCTTCTAGGAGGGCTCATTTTGAGCCTGGGAGAGTTGACAACCCAACCAATCCCCAAATCAGAGTTCTACACACCAAGAGAGAGTGAACTTTCCCAGATTACTTCATCCTGCTCCAACAGAGATATGCCAGGTGGATGACTTTAACCATCAGGAGTTTAAATTACATGGTCCGACCCAGTAATCCAGTAGGAGTTACAAAGACAGTGGATAGAAAAGCCATATCATGTAATTTACTACATCACAGAAACCCAATAAGGGTCAATATGAGTTGGAATCAACTCCATGGTAGTAAGTTTGGTTTTCTGGAAAATATACATACATATATACATATATATATTGTTGTTGTTGTTGTGTGCCATCGAGTAGGACCCAACTCATAGCCACCCCTCCTTGGGTTTCCGAGGCAGTATCACTACGGAAGTAGATTGCCCCATCTTCCTTCTGAGGAGTGGCTGGTGGGTTTGAACCGCCA
>NW_006922038.1:1137694-1152902 GCF_000298275.1 Orycteropus afer afer
ACAGACAAGTTTGTCCTGCTGTTGGAGACCTCTTGTATCACCCCAACCTGGCTGACTGTTCCTCTGTCTGGCTTCCTGGCTTTTAATCCCCTCTCTCCTGCTCTTCTGGCCTGCTTCTTCGGATGTCCCTGAGTTGTCTCTCCTCACCTGTATCCCTGGAGCTGACTGCTCTTCTGTCTGGGTTCAAGGCTTATATCCCCTTTCTCCTGCTCTTCCGGCCTGCTACCCTGGCATGCCTGCATTGTCTCTCCTCACCCATAAGCCTGGGGCTCGAGGCTTTTATCCCCTTCCATGCTCTTCCGGCCTGCTACTCTGGTGTCCCTGCATTGTCTCTCCTATCATATGCTCAGCAAATAGATTGAATAAGTATGGTGAAAATTTGCAACCCTGATGGACTCCCTTCTTGATTTTAAACCATGCAGTGTCCCCTTGTTCTGTTCAAACAATAGCCTCCTCATCAATGTACAGATTCCTCATGAGTACAATTAAGTGTTCTGAAATTCCCTTTCTTCTCGATATTACCCATAATTTGTTATGATCTACACACTCAAACTTTATCATATTCAATAAAAGATAAGTAAACATCTTTCTGGTACTCTTTGCTTTCAGCCAAGATCTATCTGACATCAGCAATGATAGATCTCATTACAGGTCCTCTTCTGAATCCAGCTTGCATTTCTGGAAGTTCTCTCTCAATATACTGCTGCAACTGCTTTCGAATTATCTTCAGTACGATTTTACGTGTATGTGATATTAATGATATTATTTGATAATTTCCATGTTCCGTGGGATCACTTTTCTTTGGAGTGGGTACAAATATGGATCTCTTCCAGTTAGTTAGCCAGGTAGCTGTTTTCCAAATCTCTTGGTATAACTGAGTGAGTGCCTCCAGTGTGACATCCATTTGTTGAAACATCTCAATGGGTATTCCGTCAATCCCTGGTGTCTTGTTCTTTGTCAATTTCTTAAGTGCAGCTTCAACTTCTTCCTTCAAAATGATCAATTATATGATCAATTCTTGATCATATGCCACCACCTGAAATGGAGGAATATCAACCTGGCCTTTTTGGTATAATGACTGTGTACTCCTCCCATCTTCTTTTAATACTTCCTGCATCACTCAATATTTTGCCCTTAAAGTCTTCAATATTGCAACTCGAGGCTAAAAGTTTCCTCAGTTCTTTCAGCTTGAGAAATGCTGAGCGTGTTCTTCCATTTTAGTTTTCTAACTCCAGGTATTTGCACATTTCATTATAGTGATTGGCTTTGTCTGTTCGAGCTGCTCTTTGAAATCTTTTGTTCTTTTCTTTTATCTTTTCATTTCTTCCATTTGCTTTGGCTACTTTCCACTCAATGGCAAGCTTCAGAGTCTCTTCTGACATCCATTTTTGTCTTTTCTTCTTTTATTGCCCTTAAAATGACCTCTTGGTTTCTTCATCGATGATGTTATTGATGTTATTCCACAATTCTTCTGGTTTTTGGTCATTGGTGTTGAATGCATCAAATCTGTTCTTTAGATCGTCTCTAAATTCAAGAGAGAGAAACTCAAAGTCATATTTTGGCTCTTATGCACTTGTTTTAATTGTCTTCAACTTCAATTTGAACTTGCATATGAGCAGTTGATGGTCTATTCCACAATCAGCTCCTGGCCTTGTTTTGACTAAAGATAGTGAGCTTTTCCATTGCCTCTTGACACAGATGTATTCAATATGATTCCTGTGTACTCCATCTGGCAAACTCCATGTGTAGTTGAAAAAGGTATTTGCAATGAATAAGTCATTGGTCTTACAAAATCCTATCATGTCATCTCCAGCATTATTTCTATCACCAAGGCCAAATTTTCCAACTACCAATAATTCTTCTTTGCTTCCAACTTTTGTGTTCCAGTCACCAGTGATAAGAAACACATCTTGATTTCATGTTTGGTCAATTTCAGACTGCAGAAGTTGATAAAAATCTTCAATCCTCATCTTTGACTTTGGTGGTTGGCGTGTAAATTTGAATAACTGTAGTATTAACTGGTCTTCCTTGTAGGCATATGGATATTATCCTATCACTGACAGCATTGTACTTCAGTATAGATCTTGAAACATCCCTTGTAATGATGAATGCCAAGCCATTCCTGTTCAAACCACCATTCCCGGCAACATAGATCATATGGTCGTCTGATTCAAAATGGCCAAAACAGGTCCATTTCAGCTCACTAATGCCTGGGATTTCAATGTTTATGTGTTCCATTTCATTTTTGACAACTTCCAATTTTCCTAGATTCATCTTTCATACATTCCATGTTCTGATTATTAATGGATATTTGTAGCTGTTTCTCCTTAAATTATGTTGTGCAAGTCAGCCAAAGGAGGTCCTGGAAGCTTTACTTTATCCTTATCATTAAGGTTGGTTCTATTCTGATGATTCAGCTCTTTCCCACTTGTATTTTGAGTGCTTTCCAACCTAAGGGGCTGGTCTTCCTGCACTGTACCAGAAAATGTTTCAGGGCTATTCATAAAGTTGCCCAGTAAAGTATCAGACAGTGTTTCTCTGCTATTCATAAGGTTTTCCTTGGCTAATGTTTTGAGAAGTGGATGACCTCTTCCTTCTCCCTAGTCTGTCTAAGTCAGTAAGCTGTATTGAAACCTGTGCACCCTGTGCAACCCTGGTGGTGTTTGAGATATTGGTGGCACAGCCTCAAGTCTCACAGCAACACACAAGCCACCACAGTATGACAGACTAACAGACAAATTTATCTCCTTTAGCTGTTCAAAACCTCTCTGCCCTCCCCTTACCTGGATATAATCCTTCACATAGTATATAATCTTGTAACATAGTATGCATAGTATATAGGGGCACAGTTATAGACTTAGACACCAAGACTGAACCACTGGACCTGAAGGCTAAAGACCATAGCTTTGGGGAAAATCTAGATCACTCAGCAAAACACAGCTCATAAAAATAATGTTCTACATCCTAATATGTTGAGTAATATCTGGAGTCTTAAGACCTTAGAAGTAGCCAACTAACAAGGAACTCTTGGTCTGCTTCTGCCTGAAGCCTAAGAGAATAAAGAAAAAAAGACTGAGGGAAGCAATTAGTGCAAAGAACTAATGGCACCCATGAACCACAGCCTCTTCTAACCTGAGACCAATAGAGCTACATGATGTCTGGCTACTGATTACTCTGACCAAGCCCATGATAGAAGGCCCTAGCTTTATGGGTAAAAAATGTAGAACAAAATTCAAAGCCAAAAAAAAAAAGATTTATTGGTGTCTGGAAGAAACTAGAGGAACCTCCAAGATTATGGCCCTGAAACAACCTTCTAACCTGAAATTAAAGACACTCCCAGAGGCCAGCTCTTAACCTAATAGTAGACAGAACTATAGCTCTAGAGGGAGCTCTGGTGGTGTAGTGCCTAAGGAATTTGATTGCTAACCAGAAGTCTGGTGGTTCAAACCCACCAGCCGCTCCTAGGAAGGAAGGTTAGGCAATCTACTTCTGTAAAGATACTACCTTGGAAACCCAAGAAGGGGTTCCTATGAGTCAGATCCAACTCCACAGCAGTGAATTTGGTTTTTGGTTTTATAGCTCTAGTGGTACAATGGTTAAAGAATTTGTGGAAATCAAAATGTCAGTGGTTCAAACCTACCAGCTGCTCTGCTGGAGAAAGATGAGGCAGTCTGCTTCTGTAGAAATTTACAGCCTTGAAAACTCAATAGGGCAGCTCTACTGTATCCCATAGGGAAACTATGAATCAGTGTGAACTGGCTGGCAGTGGTTTCAGATATAAGACAAACACCACACACATGGAAAATGTGTTCCTTAAACAATCATCTATAGAAGACCAAAAGGGAAACATTTGCCCAAAGCAAAAATCAGAATAGGAGACGCAGGGAAAGTAGATGAATTAAAATGGAGAATCCAGGGAGAAAATAGCAATGGTACTGACACACTGCAGATTGCAAACAATGTCACAGAACAATGTGTGTATAAATTATTGAGTAGAAACTAAGTTACTATTTAAGCTTTCAAATAAAGGACAATAAAATGTTTAAAAACTAAATAAATGTTTTTTTTTAATTTTTCACTGATAAGCTTCCTTTTTATATCTCATGGTGACTAGTTAAATTTATATGTATAAACAATAGTCACTGTAAGAGTACATATTTATATATGAACTTTATTTTATTTGAAATTTTTGGAAAAAACAATGGTCACTTAAGTTGTATAAACATCATTTTGTTGCCAGAGCATATAGAATTATTTTGATATCAGAAAGTCATTATAAATAAGAATATACACCGGGAAAATAAGACCTCTGATGGAGAGATTGCTACTCCCACCCTTTCAGAAATATAAAAGATTCACACTACAAGTTTCTCCTTATGTTTCAGACTCCTTGAAAAATCTAATGCATTGTATTTTCAAATATATTGTTGGTTAAGAAAAATAAAAGGATCATCAGTCAAAGTATTGCTAGGGCTTACCTCACCTCACCTTAAGTAATTCACTGCCTGAGAGGTCGCCACATGTTGGAGTCAATGAATGGAAACTTGTTTTTAATCCAAGATTAGAGAAGGGCCGGGGACCACTGGAGTGACAGGATATCCAGGTAAAGAGGTGGGAGGCAAGGCTAGCCCCAAGCCTCCTAGAACCATGAAATGTAGGGAGCAGGAGAGGCTGGGGACCACAGGAGCAGCAGGATGCAGATAAATGGTGGGAGGCAAGGCAGGCCCCAGTCCTCTGGAGTCAGGAAAGTAAGGAGGTGGCCAGGGACCACAAAAGGGTAGGTTCCAGGAAGGAATTAGATAAGGGGAGGGTGCAGAGATTTTCAACAGCTAAGGGAGACAAACTTGTCTGTCAGTTTGTCATCCTGTGGGGCTTGTACATTGCTGTGAGGCTTGAGGTTGTGCCACTGGTGTTTCAGATGCCAGCGGAGTTGCACAGGGTACACAGGTTTCAACGCAGCTTACGGACTAAGACAGACTAGAAAGAAGGAGGAAGCCGTCCACTTCTCAAAAATTGGCCAGGGAAAACCTTAATAGCAGAGAAACACTGTTTGCTACATTACTGGGCAACTTTATGGATAGCTGAGAAACATTGTTTGACATAATGCTGGAAAATGAGGCTCTTGGGTTGGAGACACTCAAAATAGGACTGGGAAAGAGCTGCCTCATCACAGTAGAACCAACGTTAATGATATGCATAAAATAAATCTTTCAGGACCGCCATGTGCTGATGTGACATGAATCAAATTGAGGGGAAACAGCTGCAAACATCCATTAATAATCAGAACATGGGATGAACAAAGTACAAATCTAGGAAAATCTAGGAAAATTGGAATGGAATGGAATGCATAAAGATTGATATCCTAGGCATTAGTGAACTGGAATAGACCTGTTTTGGCCATTTTGAATCACACAATCAAATGACCTACTATGCCAGGAATGACAAATTGAAGAGGAATGGCTTGGCATTCATCATCACAAAAGATGTTTCAAGATCTGTCATGAAGTACAATGCTGGCAGTGATAGGATAATATCCATATGCCTATAAGGAAGACCGGTTAATACTACTATAATTCAAATTTATGCACCAATCATCAAAACCAAAGAGGAGGAAATTGAAGATATTTATCAACTTATGCAGTATGAAATTGACCAAACATGAAATCAAGGTGTATTGCTTATCACTGTGATTAGAGTGCAAAAGTTGGAAACAAAGAAGACTCACTGGTAGTTGGAAAATTTGGCCTTGGTGACAGACATAACGGTGGAGATCACATGATAGAATTTTGCAAGACCAATGATTTATTCATTTTGAATATTTTTTCTCAACAACATATATGACCATTATACCCGTGGACTTCACCAGATGGAGTACAAAAGAATCAGATTGACTATATCTTTAGCAAGAGATGATGAAAAAGTTAAATATCATCAGCCAAAACAAGGCCAGGAGCTGTTTGTGGAAAAAACCATCAACATCAACTGTTCATATGCAAGTTCAACTTGAAGACAATTAAAATAAGTCCACGGGAGCCAAAATATGACCTTGAATATATCCCTCCTGAATTTAGAGACCATCTAAAGAATAGATTTGATGCATTGAACACCAATGACTAAAAACCAGAATTGTGGGATAACATCAAGAACATCATCCATGAAGAAACCAAGAGGTCATTAAAAATGTGAGAAAGAAAGAAAAGACCAAAATGGATGTCTGAAGAGGCTCTGAAACTTGCCCTTGAGTGAAGAGTAGCTAAAGCAAATGGAAGAAATGACAAGACAAAAGAGCTGAACAAAAGTTATCAAAGAGCAGCTCGAGGAGACAAAGTTAATTACTATAATGAAATGTGCAAAGACCTGGAGTTAGAAACCCAAAAGGGAAGAACACGTTTGGCATTTCTCAAGCTGAAAGAACTGTGGAAAAATATTGAGCTTCAAGTTGCAATATTAAAAGATTCTATGGGCAAAATATTGAATGATGCAGGAAGCATCAAAAGAAGATGGAAGGAATATACAGAGTCATTGTACCAAAAAGAACGGGTCAATCTTCATCCATTTCAGGAGGTGACATATGTTCAAGAACCAATGATATTGAAGGAAGAAGTCAAAGCTGCAGTGAAAGAATTGACGAAGAACAAGACTCCAGGAATTGACAGAATACACATTGAGATTTCAACATACAGATGCCCCGCTGGAGGCACTCATTTAGTTATGCCAAGAAATTTGGAAGACAACCACCTGGCCAACTGACTGGAAGAGATCCATATTTGTACCCATTCCAAAGAATGGTGATCCCAAAGAACGTGGAAGTTATCAAACAACATCATTAATATCACATGCAGGTAAAATCTTACTGAAGATAATTAAAAAACGTTTGCAGCAGTATATTGATGGAGAGCTTCTAGAATGCAAGCTCGATTCAGAAGAGGATGTGGAACAAGAGATATCATTGCTGATGTCAGATGGATGTTGGTTGAAAGCAAAGAATACCAGAAAGATATTTAGTTGTGTTTTATTGACTATGCAAAAGCATTAGATTGTGTGGATCATAACAAATTGTGGTTAACATTGAGAATGGGAATTCCAGAACACTTAATTGTACTCAAGAGGAACCTGTACATAAACCAGGAGACTGTCATTTGAGCAGAAAAAGAGAACATTGCATGGTTTAAAATCAAGAAGGGAGTGTGTCAGGGTTGTATCTTTTCACCATACTTATTCAATCTGTATGCTGACCAAATAATCCAAGAAGCTGTACTATATGAAGAACGTGGCATTAGGATTGGAGGAAGAATCATTAGCAACCTGAGATATTCTGACAACAGAACTTTGCTTGCTGAAAGTGAGGATGTCTTGAAGTACATACTGATGAATATTGAAGAATATAGTCTGCAGTATGGATTACATCTCAATATAAAGAAAACAAAAATCCTTACAACTGGATCTATAAGCAGCATTACAATAAATGGAGAAAAGAATGAATTTGTCAAAGACTTCACATTGCTTTGTTCTACAATTGACGCCAATGGAAGCAGTAGTCAGGACATCAGATGATGTATAGCACTGGGCAAATAGGTTGCAAAGGACCTCTTTTGAGTGCTGGAGGGCAAAGATATCTCCTCGAGGACTAAGGTGCGCCTGATATAAGCCATGGTATTTTCAATCCCCTCATACACATGTGAAAGCTGGACAATGAATAAGGAAGACCTTAGAAGAATTGATGCTTTTGAGTTGTGGTGCTGGCAAAGAATACTGAAAGTACCGTGGATTGCTAAAAGAACTAACAAGTCTGTCCTGGAGGAAGTGCAGCCAGAATGCTCTTGGAGGCGAGAATGGCCAGACTTCATCTCACATACTTTGGTCATGTTATCAGAAGGAACCATTCCCTGGAGAAGGATGCAACGCTTGGTAAGGTGGAAAGTAGATGAAAGGCGGGAAGGCCCTCAAGGAGATGGATTGACACAGTGGCAGCCATGATGGGCTCAAGTATAGCAAGCACCTTGGAGCTGGCTCAGGACCGGGCAGTGTTTCGTTCTGCTGTGCATACATCACTATGTGTAAGAGATGCCTGGAGAGCACCTAACAACAGTAACAACACCTCCTCACCTCAGGAACAAAGAGAGATAAACTTGGGTCACTTTCAGCTAACAAAGCTTTCATTTGATGAATGTTTCACTAAGGGAAATCTGGAGTTTCAGTGCTCTAAAAATACTTGAATCTAACGCATTATTGGACCCACATTTTTACTTCGTAACAATCTACTTGAGCTAAATGAAGGCTTCACTAGAAGACCTGTTTGTCATAGTCCCTAAGCTCCATTTACTTAAATCATGTTATCAATTCTGGTTCATTTGTACATTAGAGTTTGAGACCTTTGATATTCTACACACTCTCAATTTTACAATGGAGAAAACTGAGGCAACAGGAAGCTAATGACTCCACTAGCCAGTCATTGGTAGAACAGAACAGATTTCAAATTCGAAATCTTAATTTAAATGTTTATCTTTTAAACTTTATTATGCATGAATAACATCCGCTGGTTCAATATTTGTTAAGCATTTTCTATATTTCAGGCCCTGTTCTAAACGTTGAGGGATAATGATTTCCAAGACAGGATCTGTGCTCTGTAGGAGCTTATGTCATAGGGTGTGATGGCTGGGCATCAATGAGTGCACAATCATTTCTGTGTGGGTCAACCAGTGCTCCAGAGAGATGAGGAATTAGCAGCTATTTCATGCCAAGAGAGGAGTCCTTGGGTAGTGCAAATGTTTAATATGCTTGGATGCTAACCAAAGGTTTGGTGATTTGAATCCACACAGCGGGACCTCAGAAGAAAGGTCTCACAACTTACTCCTGAAGAAAATGAGTCACTGAAATCCCTACAGAGCATAGTCCTACTCTGCCATACGTTGGTCACCATGAGGAGAAACAGACTTGATGGCAGCTGGTCTGGTTATTAGGAGAGGTTGGCTGAGTACAATGGGAAAGAGGGAAGAATGTGTCAAGGAAACAACATTGAGAGCACCAAAATGGGAGAATAGAGTAGGGAGAACTTTTGATGATGAAGACATAGTCTTGGGCCAATTGGTTCAGGAAACAAGTAAGCAAACAAACAAACATAATTGCCATGAAGTTCATTCCAATTCATAGAGTCTCTGAATGGGTTAGAACTATCAACCTTTTTGATTAGTAGTCAAATACTTAACCAATTGTACTGCCCAGGGACTCCTTGATTCAGGAACAGGAGTGATTAATTTTGATGTCAAAGAGGAAGAAATATTAGATGGAGATTCCTAGAAGATTTCTTGGTAAGGCAGCTTTACATAGCAGCTTTGTTGTGGCCTTGGCCACGCTGAAATTGGTAGTAGATAAAATAATTGTTCATTTCTTTTCTGGTCCGCAAGGTTTCTTTCAGAAGTTTGCTCATTACAGCATGATTTTAGCAATATTTCAACAATCCAATGTGTTTTGGTTGTTTTGTACTCTTCTAACAGAAAATACTACAAATGGGTGGTTTTAACAAGCAGGATTTTATTTTCTTACAGTTTTGGAGGCTAGAAATTTGAGTTCAAAGTGTCAGGCTCTAGGGGCTCGGTGAAAGCCCCTCTACCTTGGGCTTGAGCTCTGACCCTTGCTCCCACCCCACTGAAGTGGGTGGCTTTCTTCACTCAGGCAGCTGCTGGCTTCTGAGGCTGATAAACCCAAGGTCAACAAGTAAAAAGTAAAAAGTAAAAAGGCACAGTCCCAGTATTATCAAACCACAGGGCAGACAGATTCAAGAACATCAAGAGTCTCAAGATCGGCAGATAACATGGCAGGCTGCTGAACAATGACTTGGCTACCTGCAGAATTCAAGTGTGCCAAAAGCTGCAGACCTTTCTCAACGCTTCTCCTTATATACTGGAAGTGGACCACATCGCTAAGGGAGCAATTCAGCTGCTCCAGTCGATTCCACCACGGAGCTGGTTACCAATCTCCCCATGGGGAATAACTACATCCAGCTGCCCAGCCACTCAAAACCAGGCCCAGCCAAGTTGATGCATAACTTTAACTAATGCACAATATTTCTATTAAAAGTGATATTTCAACAATCTAATGAAATTGTTAATAAAACAAAGTTCTCATCCAAAAAACATGGTCAAGTGAAATGATAGTGCGGTAGTTAAGGTTGTTGTCAACTTGGCTGGGCCTGGCTGAGTGGCTGGGCAGCTGGATGTAGTTATTCCCTGGGGTGAGATTGACAATCAATTCCATGGTGTTCTCTACTGAAGCAGCTGAGTAGCTGCTTTAGGGATGTGGTCCGCTTCCAGTATATAAGAAGCAGCTTTAAGGAAGGTCTCTAGCTGATGGCATACTTGAACCCTGCATGTAGCCGAGTCATTGTTCAGCAGCCTGCCATGTTGTCCCACTGATCTTGGGACTTTTAATGGATTTGAATTAATGGCCTGCCATGTGGTTTGGTAATATCTGAATTGTGCCTTTTCACTTGTTGACCTTGGGTTTGTCAGCCTCAGCACCTAGCAGCTGTCTGAGTGAAGAAAAGCCTCTAGCTTCAGTGGGCCGGGAGCAAGAGGCAGAGCTGAAGCCCAAGGTTGGGGGGCTTTTACCCAGTCCCTAGAGGCTGGCACCTGGAACTTGGACTTCTAACCTCCAAAATTGTAAGAGAATAGCTCCTGCTTGTTAAGGTCATCTCATTTGTGGTATATTCCTTTCAGAGTGGCACTAGGTAGCCAAAACAGATAGCAAATAACACAATTGTAGATAAGATCTGCCAAAACTAATATATGCTGTTAGAAATATAGTTGTTAATTTTACCTTGGGGATGGTTAATGATGAAAAGAACAGAAGATATCATTGGATGCCTGTATTTTTTTTTTTTTTTTTTTTACTTGATTGGTGTGCCTCTTTCATACATGTGTCTGCTTTTGAAAATCCTTCAAGATATACACCTAAGATATTGGCATTTCCTGTATGTATTTTATACTTCAGGAGCTCCGGTAGCATAGTTTCTAAGGCACTTGACTGCTAACCAGAAGGCTAGTGGTTCAAACCCACCAGCCACTTCTCGGAAGGAATGTTGGGCAATCTACTTCTGTAGTGATACTGCCTTGGAAACCCAAGGAGGGGTCGCTATGAGTCGGGTCCAACTTGATGGCACATAACAACAACAACAGCATATTATACTTTAATAAAAAGGTATGAGAAATAAATGAAATATAATTTGCCAAATAATGAATGCAGAGAGAAGAATTTCTATACTTTAAGAGCCCCTTTAAAGAATGAGTAGAATTTCCGTAATTGGAGACAAAGGGAAATTGTATTCATAGGGCAAGAGTAGCGTCAACCACAGAAGAAAAGTACAAGACAAATGCATGGAACATAAAAGTGCCAGCGCACGTTGTTCAGGTGGCCCAATCAATCTGGGGCCCTCCTAGTCTTGATTATTCAAAGATCCATCTGACATCAGCACTGATACTCCTGTTCCACGTCCTCTTCTAAATCTGGCCTGTCAATATACTGTTACAACTATTTTTTAATTATCTTAAGCAAGTGTTAGAGTTCACAACACATATTTTGGTGGGACACAATTCGACCCATAACATAACCCAAAAGATAGTTAAAGAATCTCTAATTGAAAGAGATATTAAAGATTTGTCAACTCAACTCCACCAAGTCCTGATCACGTCATCTACAATTGCACAGCTTTCTTCTCCCCTTTTCTGCTTATTTAATTCTTATTAATCCCTCAAAGCCCATTTCAAGTTGAATAAACATTCTGTATTTGGGGCAATCAATAGTGATCATCTCTTCCTCAAAACACCAAAAAAAAAAAAAAAAAAGCCCTCATGGCCATCAAGTCGATTCTGACTCATAGCGACCCCCTTTGGGTTTGCGAGGTGGTTAAGTCTTTACAGAAGTAGATTGCCCAGACTTCCTTCTGCAGCGTAGTTGGTGGGTTTGAATCACCAACTTTCTGGTTAGCATTCAAATGCCTTAGGCACTATGCCACCAGAGTTAGTTCAGAATGCCAAGAGCAGTTATCAAAATGTTGTTGTTGTTATGTGCCATCGAGTCAGCCCCGACTCATAGCGACCCCTCCTTGGGTTTCCGAGGCAGTATCACTACGGAAGTAGGATTGCCCAACCTTCCTTCCAAGGAGTGGCTGGTGGGTTTGAACCGCCAGCCTTCTGGTTAGCAGTCAAGTGCTTTAGCCACTATGCTACCAGAGCTCCTAGTTATCAAAATACCATCAATAATATTGAACATCTGGTTTTTGCATTATTTGTGGATATATTCTTCCTCCCACTGACTAGATTGTAATCCAGTTCACTCTCCACCACACAGACAACCCCTTGCCCCGAGTGCACTTATCCATCTTTTTGGAAGACTGAATGTCAGCCACATGCTTAGTCATGTAGCTTATGATACTTTAATACTGTAATTTTTCCCCACAATATTGTTTGAGATTGCTCTAGCTTTACATTTTCTCTAGTACTATAGAGTAACTTTTAAATAGTAGTTATTGAATGTCAGAGACCATAGATTGGTTTTTGTTCATGTTGAAACTGCAGACCCTAGAACAGGGCTTGATATATATTTGTTGAATATATATTGTTGGAAAAAAAATAGATGAATTATGCATCATCCAATTTTGCCATAGAAGAATTATATAATATATCACTAAACATAAAATCTGTAGGTGATATTGGACACTGGTGCCAGTGTAAATAAGAATTCAGTCAGATTACCTTTTCTATTCAAAACAAATAATATAATGCTATTGAATTATACCTACAGCTCAGCCAAGCACCATTATTTCAATTTTCTAAAATTCAACTACCACAATAATGTTAAGGCTAGATTTAATCTTTACATAAGTTTCTGGTTTGAATCATATAATTCGTCAACCTATCCTCCCTCTGACATTTTATCTTTTAAAATTTTATTTTTGACTGCTTTACAAGCAAAAAAAAAAAAAAAAAATTTCAAAAGTAACTCTCTTGACTGGGTGCATAAATGCATCACTCCCGATGAATGTAGCAGCAGCTTGTTGAAAATATGAAAATAGAGCTGGGAAGAGAGGGGCTTCCAGATGCTACATACACAAAATAACATGCAAGACAATTGAGTCACCCTTAATTTTAGATTGTGTCCTGGGGAACTATTCTTTATGTCTTCTCTTCTCATTATCTATAACACCTGCTCTATGGTTTAGTGATAATGTCTTCAAACTTAGATATCAGTTAATGCCATTTGGGATAAATGCTACTTTATTTGTTCAATAAAATATGCATTAAATGTCCAATATGTACCAGACACTATTCTAGATGCTAACGATATAGTATTGGAAAAGATGGATGAGGTTTTTGTCCTCATGAAGTTAATATTTTGATAAAAAGGTAGACAATAATTAAATACATAAACTTCAGATAGTGCCATGTGGTAAGAAGAAAGATAAATAAAGTCAAATGACAGAGAATGTTGGAAGGAGCTATGTAAGGAGCTATGTTGGAAGGAGCTTTGTGTGGTCAAAGAAGACTTCTCTGTAAATGTAACATTTTATCTGAAACTTGAATGCTGAGAAAAACCCACCATGCAAGATAAATGGAAGCCCACTCTAGACAGAGGGAGAGAGCAAATGTGAAATCATCAATAAAATTTGTGAGAATTTACAAAGATTCTACTCTTACATTGTTGAATTTCTAAGAAACTTTCCTTTATCACAAATGAAGATAAAAAATAACTACTTCAATGGAGATAAATTAATGAGAGAATAAACATTTCCGAACAACATCAGAGTTATTTTTCATTGAAAGAATTCCAATACTATAGGTGTTTCTTAATCTCTACACAGAGATAGTATTCAAAATGTGTAACAGCCAATCAGAACAAGCACAAATGAAGCCGTTGTTTGGAAGTCAGCTCTAGGAGGATCACTGTAAAATGTAAACAACAATAAGTAAAAACAGCACTGTCTGAAAACATCTCTGCCGGAGAATTATAACCTTCCTTTTTTTTATCAGGGTCAAAGCCCCTACCATCCACACCACCATCTCCATACATCTTTGTCACTTGTATCACCCATTGCTATAAAGCACAAAACCATCTACTGCACAATCCAATCTAACAGTTTCCCATCTCCCTATCCACAGCACTAGATTTCAAACTCAATGGTAGTTTCAGACAGAAATTCTGATAATAATATGAATGTTGTAAATTGTATTTCTTAAGTATTTGATTATGTTATCATTGATTTTGTTATGAAACCTTATTATTCATTCATGGGATGGTTATTTATTGAATCCCTACTTAGCTCCAGGATCCATTTAAGGAAATAAGGTTACAATAGTGAACAAAACAGAATTAAACTCCTGCCATTGAGAAGCTTATTTTCTAATGAGGTAGACCAACAATTGAAGCGGTGGTAACTCAAAGATAGAAGTCAGTGTGGGAGACCCCAGTCAATCACTGGTCAATGAACCTCATGTGCAGTCACCATCCTTCGGCCAATGTCAGTTTGCATGTTGCTATGATGCTGAAGAGGTTCAGCGGAGCTTCCAGACTAAGAGAGACTAGAAGGAAAGGCCTTAAAAATCAACAATCATGGCAGAAAGAAGGGCTGTATATGCACAGGGAGACAGTTCAGGGGCCAGAGTGCATGGAGGGAAGGACAAAGAGAAGAGGTAACTAAGGGGAGGAGTGGGAACAGAGCTGTTGCATTGTGGGAAATTGCAGTCATTGTCATGAGACAAAGTGTACATGAACTGCTGTATGGAAAGTGAATAGGCTTTGTAAACTTTTACCCAAATCACAATTAAAAAAAAAAAAAAAATCAGCCAATGAAAACCCTGTGGATCACAATGGCCCAATCCACAGCTGATCAGTGGGACAACACAAGACCATACTGTGTTTCATTCTGTTGAGTATAGAGTCACTAAGAGTCAGGGGCTGTTTCAAGCACAACTAAGAGCAACAATAGACTACCAATAAACAAGTTTATAGTTAGGTGTCTGCAGTGAATTGCTTGATGGGGCCCTTCTAGCCATTGTCCTCCATTCTGTGATGTTTTGTAAATCCCATTATCCATGCCTGTTTGGGGTGGTGTGGTAGTTAAGGTCAGGTATCAACTTGGCTGGGCAGCTGGTAGTAGTCATTCCCTATAATGACTGGCAATGACTCTGTGATGGGATTTAGGTTAATTCTGTTG
>NW_006922038.1:1167750-1168278 GCF_000298275.1 Orycteropus afer afer
ACTCTTCTTTGGTCTTCCTTATTCATTGTCCAGCTTTCACATGTGTATAAGGTGATTGAAAATTCCACAGCTTGGGTTAGGAGCACTTTAGTCTTCAAAGAGAAAAGAAACTGTTCATGTAATGAATGAATGTATTGAAAGAATCCATAAAAAATTCTTTCCTCCCCACCACGCAAAACATATATGCCCACATGCACACACACAAAAATAATCACAATAATCCCACAATTTGTCACACACATTGGCTGTATTGAATGGATAATTGTTTAATGAATCAATACCTTTACAATGGGGAAGACAGAATATGATGTAAAAATTATAAAAGTGACCAGATTCAAACAAGAGTCCATAGAAGCTTTTTTATTTTTAGGTCACAGAAAGAAAACCCAATTATTTACAAAATATTAACAAGTTGAAATATGCATCTATACACATTTACATAACCTAACAATATATAATAATATGTAATTAAGCATTGTCTAATTTCTTTTTCCCCAGCCACTCCTCAGAAGGAAGTTTGGGCAATCT
>NW_006922038.1:1169483-1170335 GCF_000298275.1 Orycteropus afer afer
ACTGCAGCTGGAAATTTGCAACTTTTGAATTTTGGTTCATTGGCCATTAGAAAATTTTGTTAGAAAAGAAATTAAAACTTTTTGTGCTGAAAAAATATATATATATATATCAGCATTCTCCATAAATATCATATAAGGGAAGGAAATGGCAGAGAATGTCCAGTGTTCTAATCAATCTGATTAGTCTCCAAAAGCTTTAAACTATATCCAAAATGATTATTTCTCACCAGGGAGCATACCAAGAGTGAAATTTCAGTAACAAAGAGAAAGCCTTCCTTTTGCATTTGTATTCTCTGTGCTTTAATTACATATTGTTAGGTTATATGAATGTGCACAGAATATTTCTATTTGTTAATATTCTGTAAATAATTGAGTTTTCTTTCTGTCACCTAAAAATAAAAAAAACACTCCTATGGACTCTTATTTGAATCTGGTCACTTTTATAATTTTTGCATCATATTATATCTTCCCCATTGTGAAGGTATTGTTTCATTACACAATCATTCAGTACACCCAATGAACCAATGTCTAGACAAGGCACAGAACCTGACTCAAATTGCTGGTACTTCACTCTGTAATACATTTATTTCCCACAAATGTTGTCTTTGTTCATCTATGTACTGTTCTCAATCATTATTATCTACCTTCAAAGAAGATATTTGCATGTCACTATAATAAAACCCTAAGGAGGAAAAACTGGCTAAAGGCTCTATGACGGGAGTCCTTTGTTAGTCATGAAGTAGCAATGATCCTTAAAGAGAAATGATACCGGGAGAGAAGAGAAAAAGGCAAGACTATTAACAAAGTTCAGGTTATTCAAACATTTTTATTCAACTAAGAAATACAGCTACA
>NW_006922038.1:1171420-1177838 GCF_000298275.1 Orycteropus afer afer
TGTTTTTTTTTTTTTTTTTCCTCCTAGCATAGGATTGCCTATTTGATTTGTTTTTGTAGACTGCAAATAAAATATTCCATATGTTTCTGATTGTGAGTGAAATGGAGGGGAAAATAAAATATCCTATTTTCAAAGTGGAATCCAAATGTTCTCAAATGTCTCCTTCCACAGAAGGGGATGCTATTACGATCTCTGGAAACATGGTGATGGATGGGGCATATGATTCCTAAAGAATGTGTACAGGTGTCTGAGCAATATTAGGGGCATCATCGGGGGGTGTGGGGAGAGGGGGATGAGGAGCATACTCCCTGATGTTGTCAGAGATGGTGACACCAAACAACCTCAGGGTCCATGGTGGTTGTGGGGAGGCTCTGCAGGGAGAGGGACCAGCACACCAGGGAGAGGGGTCATCACGGCAGTGGCATACAGGGGTTGAAGCCACCTGCTACCCAGTAGATAACTCGTCACCCTCCCATCACCCACCAGCCAGGGCAGGAAGGTGAACAATGGTGTCTGCTATTGAGCAGAGAGGAGGGTCTCCATTTTGGCTAATGGGAGAGGGGAGGAGTTGCAGGAAGCCATGCAGGGTGAGGCCAAGAGGAGTGTGACCACTCTGCCTACCAGGTGGGGTGACACCATGAGTTCCTGAACTGGGTGACAACATCTTAGTGATACCATTGTCAACATGATTCTTTTCTGAAGCTTATTTGAACTCTTCCATTTCTGTTATGGGAAAGTATTTGAAAATAGTATTTAGACATAGATTGATTGAACATATGTTAAATTTAACAATTGTGACAACTAAAACTTCTCCTTGTTATTTGATCAAATTCCAATACCAACAGGCTATGCTTAGGATATAAACTCTTTCCCTTTTGACTATTTTATTTCTTATTTGATTAAAAAACATTCACTTCACATATTTGGAGGGACTTTATAACATTTGAATTTGCATATTTTTAATTTATATTTTAGCTAACGATACTAAAAGGAATTTTCTATCCCAAGATTGTCTAAGTACTACCCTATGATTGATTTCTTGTCAATTTTATGAATTCTGATCTTATATAGATGTAATTTATCCAAACAATATCTTGGTGCATAATATATGGCAAGGTCCTACCTTTACCATTTTTTTCCCACATTAGCAAAATTTTCTAATACAACATAATGAATAATTGGTCATTTTACTAATGGTTTCTGATGTTTCTATAATGATATCACATACTAATTAATATGTTTCAGGAATTATTTCAGGGAGCTGTTGTAGGACACCAATCCCCTTTTTATTCTTGGCCCCTTACTATACATTCTATTACTGTCATATTATAAGACTCTTAAATAGCTCATTGAAGTAATCATTTTCATTATTTTTTTCTCAGTTGTACATTTATTCAGATGTCTATTATACACATTTTGTCCAATTTTAAAATGCTGCATTGGGGCAGGATTAAATTAAATTATATATAGATTGATTAAATTATACAGATTTATTAAATATTTAAAAAAAAAAATCTGTTAGCATCAAGTCTATTCTGAGTCACAGCAACCCTATAGAATAGCATAGAACTGCCTCATAGTGTTTCCAAGGCTGTAATCTTTACAGGTGCAGATAGTCACATCTTTTTCCCACAGAGCAGCTGGTGGGTTTAAACTGCCAACCTTTTGGTTAGCAGCCAAGAGTTTAACCACTGTGCCACTAGGGTTCCTCTTAGGGAATATTAGTAAAATTAAATGCTATAGCCATGTGGTCTGCTGCTTTTCCAATACAGTCAGGAATGCCCCATCTTAGGGTTCTCTCAGCCTTGAATACTCTCCACCAGATATCTGTAAACTTGTGCTTTCACTCTACTCAAGTATTTGATAAAAGAGAGACCTGGCCACCTATTATCAAATACCACTATCCTCTCAAACTACATTCCCTTGCCTCATTTTATTATTCTTTAGAGAAATTATTTTATATACCTGATATTTACATTGTATTTTTTTAAGTTTTCACCAGTAAGACTTAAGCTCCATGAGAAGTATAGTTTTGTCTCTTTCCTGCTATTTCCTTAGCTTCTAAAATAGTGCCTGACACATCAAAAGTTCTTAATAAATAAAATATCTTGTGAATGAAAGAATGAATGAAATTAAACAAATTATTGAACATGGATGTCCCCTACATGCTTCAGTTTGTAATACCTAAATGAGGTCACTTTACCATCAGAGCCATGATTTCCACATTTCTAAAGCAGCTCCCCAATGTATCATACTCATGGTGATGACTTATTATAGGGAAAGGATACAGATTAAAATTAGTCAAAGGAACTGTGGTAGTTAAGGTTATGTGTCATCTTAGCTGGGTCGTGATTTTGACTGGCTTGGCAGCTAGATGTAGTTACTCCCCATGATGAGAATGGAAGTCATACAATCACCTCCATGGTTTAATCTGCTGCAAGTAGTTAATCAGTTAAAGAGTAGTTGCCTTTGGGGTGTGGCCTGCATCCAGTATATATAGAAAGGACCCTGCAATTTGTTCAGTCTTTATCTTCAATTCCTGGACTGCAACGGCAGTACCAGCGGCCTGCCATGTTGTCTCACAATTTTAAAATAGTTGCCTGTGCAGACTGTGAGTCAACAATCTGCTAGTTTGCCAATCTTGGATTTGTCAGCCTCAGCAGCCAGAAGCTGCGTGAGTCAGAAGAAGCCTCAGCTTGCTCCAGTAGGCCTAGAAGGCAGAGCTGAAGCCCAAGGTCAAGGACACTCCACCTAAACCCTACAGGCAGCACTCTGAACTCAGACTTGTAGCCTCCAAAACTGTAGGAGAATAAATTCCTGTTAATTATAGCATCTACCTGTGATATTACCGTAATGGCAGCACTAGAGAACTAAGACAGGAAGAGAAGCATAATTCGGAGGCCAGGAGGGTTTTCAAAATAATTCCATTGTCCTCTGCTATAGAATCAGAATGAGTTACTCTCCTCAAATAGATGTGTGACAAAATAAATGGAGAATTGCCAATCAAGGAAGTTCATCTGAGTATTGATGTCCTGAGTTTTTATTGGGATTTTATCACATATGCAAGATTGATTCTATTCATCCTTCAGGTCTGCTCATCATGTGACCTAAAGCACTTACATGATTGGTCTTTCTGGTGTGGTTAGTCCCCACACCAAGACTATCAGGAGTGGGCAGTTCTACTCTAACATCCAGTACAGCTATCCTCACCCTAATTTAACAAAAAAAAAAAAAAGGACATTGCCATCAGATAATCAGATATGATATAGATTGTCACCTAGAAAAAGCTAAGATCAAAGGCCAGACCTCTCTTTGAATATGAGCAAGTTCATCACTACAAAGGATCTGAATTATCCATGCAACACCTCATGAAGACAATACGATCAATTAAAATGGTCAAAGTGTTTTGCCAGTTACACAAGTAAACTTTATCTTGTGGAACTAGAGAAATTGCTGCAACAAAGCTGACACACACATAGACCAGATATGATTACATGTCAGCTGTTACCCCAAGCACTGCGTTCCATTTCTCAAAGCTTGTTATAGGCTTGGCAGATTTTTAGAGTATTGTGAGCTGAGAAAAAGCTCAAATGACAGTGAAAGTGAAACATCAGGACTGTAAACTGCTAATTGCTAATTCCGTATGTTTGCAAGGGAAACAACAGCGAGTGATATCAGTGGTGAGCAATCACTGTAGTTTGTGCTTACATAGCTAGCAGACAAAATGGAATTATGTAAAATCATCAACTCTTGCTAATTTTGTCCCTGTCCGTAAATCAAGATAAAGATTAAGGATCCCTGAATTTAAATTCTAGCCCTGCCAAGTATTTGTGCTATGATTTCTATGCAACCTGTTTAACCTTGTATCTACCCTTCGGGGATGGGTACAAGGCAACACTATACAATATAACAATGATTAGCTTAGGCTCTGAATTTAGATTGCCTGGGTACACATTCAAGTACTGTCTCTCATCAGCTGAGTGATTCTAGGCATGTTGTTCAGTCTTTCTGAGCCTCAGTTTTCTGATATACTTCACCTAAAATATACCTAATGTAGAGTCTTTGCCATCGAATTATTCATGTTATATATCATTATTTTTACTAATGAATTGAGATGAAGTGAAAGGTGCTGTTGTTGCTGTTAGGTGCTGTGGAGTCGGTTCTGACTCCCAATGACCTTGTGTACAAAGAATGAAGCACTGCCTGTTTGTGCACCATCCTTGCTATATCTGAGCCCATCTTTGCAGCCACTGTGTCAATTCGTCTTCCTGAGGGTCTTCTGCTTTTCACTGACCCTCCATTTCACCAAGCATGATATCCTTCTCTGGGGACAAGTCCCTTCTAATAACATGGCCAGAGTGAATGAGATGAAGTCTCCCTTCCTGGGAGCATTGCGGCTGCACTTCCTCCGGACAGATTTGTTTGTTCTTTTGGCAGTCCATGATACTTTCAGTATTCTTGTCCAACACCACAACTCAAAAGCATCAACTCTTCTTTGGTCTTCTTTATCCCTTATTTAACTAGTAAAAACTAGTTAGTTGAAATGTTTTTGAACCACCAGCCTTCTGAGTGCAGTCAAATGCCTTAGGCACTATACCACCAGAGCTCCTAATTCAAAAAGTTTGGTGTCAACTGACCTCAAAACCAATTAAGGCTACCATTTTCCAGATAGCATGGGGAAAAAAAAATCTGAAATAAATCATCATAACATCTTTATCATTGACTAGTATAAACCAAGGAGCTCTGGCAGCATGGTGGTTAAAGAATTCAGCTGCTAACCAAAACATTAGAAGTTAGAACCACCAGTCACTCCACGGGAGAAAGATGAGGCAGTCTGCTTCTGTAAAGATTTACAGCTTTGGAAATGCTGTGGGGCCATTATACTTTGTCCTGTAAGGTTGCTACAAGTCTTCCACTATGAGTTGGAATGGACTTGATGCAGTGGGTTTGTTGGTTTTCACTATAAACCAAAAGACTGAAGGAGTGATTGTTGTTGTTGTTATTTGCCGTCGAGTCGGCCCCAACTCATAGCGACCCCTCCTTGGGTTTCCGAGGCAGTATCACTACGGAAGTAGGATTGCCCAACCTTCCTTCCGAGGAGTGGCTGGTGGGAGAGTCCTGTCATATTCACTCATTGCCATCAAGCTGATTCTGACTCAGAGGGAACCCCATTGGGTTTTCGAGGTCATAAATCTTTATGCAACTAGATTGCCCCATCTTTCCCTTGTGGAGCAGCTGCTAAGTTTCAACCACTGGCCTTCTGGGTAGCAGTCAAATGTCTTAAGCACTGCGCCACCAGAGCACCTTTGAACTGACATGGCTCTTCCTAAGTGAATTAATGTCAGGATTAGAAACAATAAGGAGCTTTGATAGTATAGTGGGTAAGGTGTTTGGTTGCTATTCAGAAAGTAGTCAGCAGTTCAAACCCACCAACTACTCTGTGGGATGAAGATAAAATAATCTATTTCTGTGAAGATTCACAGCTTTGAAAACCCCACGAGAGTCACTGTGAGTTGTAATTAACTCAAACACTATGGGTGTGAGTTTTGGGTTTGGGAAAGAATTAATAACTATAGAGGTCTGAGATGTAGTAATTAACAATATGGTCCTTTCTCCAATATGTCCAATGATCTCTATGGTACTAGGACCCAACTGAGAAGGAAGAAAATGCTATATTTCTATTCTCTTATTAATAACTAGGAATTTTGTCTGTTCACAAAGGATGTAGAGTTCAGAATAGCATGTACTTAAAAAGGTGTTACCAGAGGTAGTTCAACTCCTCAGGAAGGTTTTTTTTTTTTTTTTAATTTGTTTCTCTTTCATTCTTTTTCAATTGAAGTTTGTTGCTCATTAACAAATTTTATTTTTGTTTTTAAATTGTCTCTATTCTTTACTACATTTGTAGCAAACGTATGTTGCTATAATCATTTTACTAATTCTTCTTCTGTAGTTTAAAATAAGAGTAGACATAATTTGTTGGCAGAAATATGTAGTAAATGTTCACATTCATAAATCAAATAATGCTAATAATTTTATAACACCATAATAATATATTTGAAATAATAAGTAATATTATAATTATAATACATATATGATATATTTTTATGTTATCTTATATATAATGTGTTGTTGTTGGTGTTGTTTGCCATCAAGTCGGACCTGACCCATGGTGACCCCACCTTGGGTTTCCAAGGTGGTATCGCTATGGAAGTTGGAAGTAGATTGCCCAACCTGCCTTCCAAGGAGTGGCTGGTGGGTTTGAACCTCCAGCCTCTGGTTAGCAGTCAAGTGCCTTAGGCACTATGCTGCCAGAGCTCCTTCTTATATATAATACCTATATTGTATTTGTTATATTGTATATATTGTATCTGCAGATTTTATGTATGTATGTGTGTGTGTATATATATATATATATATA